>NW_027459449.1:1517500-1817500 GCF_050624435.1 Tenrec ecaudatus | reverse complement strand
TCAAAGTGGAAAGCAGCAAGGCCTGCTGACAGACTCCCCTTTACGGATGAGCAGCAACATGAGTTGCTTCTACAAGCATCGTGATTCTTCGTGGCCCCTGAGAAAAGACAGTCAGCCAGCCAACCCTCTACCTCCCTGGCCTCTAGGGACACAGATAGCTAGCAGATCACTTGGGCAGCTTGGTACACACATGCTCAGTACCCAAGGTACGCTTTGTACCATTTCCCCATCTTCCTCCTCTTTTCCTGCTTTGTTCTACAAGGCATTCCATCCCGTGTGCCAGCGCCGTGATACCGCATACATGTACACACAGACTACTAAAAGAGCAGGAATCCCCACCCACAAGGTAGCTTTATTATATATAATTTTGGATTTTGTACTTTTGTTCTATTTTAATACTCTCTCTCTCTTTTTTGATCTCCTACTTCCTCTTCTGGAGTGACTCCACCCTCCTGAGAATCCACATTCCTCCCAGGAAGAGACAGGTCTGTGTATCCCAGCATACCCACTCTAGCATGGGCTTTCCAGGACCTCCTAAGTGCACAGATATGCTCACATTCATTCACATTGCCACAATAGCAGAATCTGGTACCCACAACCATACCCAAGTCTTTTTTTTTTTTTTTGATCCTTGTACTTCTATCAATTATCTTTCTATTTTCTTGCTGTTCTCTCATTAAATATCTTTCCATGAAACCTATTAATTGAGATTAACTCTCTGCCCGCAAGTGTCAACTCACAGTGATCCTATAGGACAGGGTAAAACTGTCCGGTGAGTTTCTGAGACTGTAACTGTTTATGGGAATAGAAAGTCTCCTTTTTTTGGCGGAGCAGCTGGTGGTTTTAAAATGTTGACCTTTCGGATTACAACTCAATACATAACCATTATGTGACCAGAGCTCCTTATTGTGATTACCCCTCTGAAAATATTTTCCCATTATTTTTGCAAGTCTGTTGGCTTATTCACAGTCACTTATTACTATCATTACTTTATTCTTATCATTACTTTTATTTTATTCTATTTTTCCCAGCCACTATCCCCACTTAGGCACCTTTCCCCTTCTTTTCATTTCACCACTGTATGTTTTCCAGCTCCTATTAGAACTCACCTGTGTCACTAGACAAACTCTACCTCTGTATGACCAGCAGCTCACACACCACAATGCTGAAGAAACAGCAGTCAAGCACAGAAAGCTTCCAAATTCAAGAAAAACAAACATGAACAACCAAGTAGCACTCAAACCAATGGAATAGTCTGAAGATGTGATTGTGAACCACCAGTAACAGAATTCAGAAGAATGATGCTTAGGTCAAGAGATCTGGGGAATGTTCATGAGAAAAACAGAAGAAACTGAGAAACTAAAATCCTTAAACCAAAGGATTCTAGAAGACAAGCAATGAGATAACTGAATTAGGCAACATAGTAAAAGGCTAGAGGAATAAAATGGAAAAGGAAAATAAAATAAATGAGCTTGAAGACAATTACCCTCACGACAGTAGACAAGAGAAGCAATCAACAAAAAACCCCGGAAGCATCCAAATAAATCCTGTAGGACACTATCATAAGAACCCATCTAAGAAAAGAAAAAAGAAAAGAAATGCTGGGAAAAGAACACCACCAAAAAAAAAAAAAATCTACAGAGAATAGTACAAGAAACCATGGAAGAAAATTTCAACATACTATTCAACAAGCTGAGAAGAATGGACAACCAAAGAGAAAACATCAAGACATAAAGAAAAGGAGAGAATCTGAGGGCAGCTAGAGAAAAAGGAAAAGTCATCTACAAAGGAAAGTTGAAAAGGATAAATTCAGACTTCTCAGCAAAAGACCTGCAGGCAAGAAGACAATGGAATGACATATATACAATTGTGACGGGTGGAAGGGGTGGTGGGGCGGAAGGAAGCCAGCCAAGAATATTATACTGAACAAAAATATCCCTCAAATACAAGGGAGAAATAAAGGTTATTTCCTGAGGAGGAAAAAATAAAGGAATTTTGAATTCAACAAGTCATTTTCTCAGATCACAATGTTATAAAACTGGAAATCTACAACAGAAAGAAAAGGAACAAAAAGACAAACACATGGAGACTGAACAACATACCATTTCAAAATGACTGGACACTAGAGTAAACGAAAACGAGAAATTAAGAAACTCCTTAAAACAAGCAAACCTATAACACATCATACCAAAAACTCGGATACAACAAATGCAGTTATCTGAAGTCAATTTATAGCAATCAATACACACACGAAATATGAGAGAAATCCAAAACCAATACTAATAAAACACTTCCAAGAAGTAGAAAGAGGGAAACCACATAAGTCCTTCAACAATAAAGGGAAAGAACTAATAAAAATTGAAGCAGAAATAAATGAACTGAAAAATGGGGGGGAAATCAACAAGACAAAAAGTTGGTTATGAAAAGATTAACAAAATCGACAAACTGCTAGAAAACTTAACAAAGGAAAAGAAAGATGCAAATATCTAGAATTTGAGATGAAAAGGGTGCCATCACAAAAGATCCAAATGAAATAAAAAGATACATGTAGAGCAAAAGAAGAATTAGAGGTCACCAAGAGACTTCCAACCAAGAAAGATTCTAAAGAAGTATGTATGTTGCCTTCACAGGAGAATGCTAGCAAGTATTCAGGGAAGAGCCATAACTAATTCTGTGCAGACTATTCCAAAATATAGAAACTGACAGCAAACTCCCACACGCATTCTATGAAATGAGCATAATCCTCAAAACCTGATCACGATCATTTAGAAAAAATGAAAACAGGAAGTAGATAAGAGTGTCCCTCATCAATATTCTTATTCAACATTGTACTACAATAAACATCTTAGCCAGACAGACAGCAAAAAAATTTTAAAATAAAAGGAATATAATTGGGCAAAAAATAGGTCAAGCTGTCACTATTTGCAGATAGTATGATTTTACATAGTGAGAGCCCCAAGGACTCCACAGAAAGATTGTTGGAAAGTACTAACGAATCTGTTAAAGTAATGGCATACAAGATTAATAAGCAGAAATCAATTTTAATATGCTATTGAAGAGCTCCAAAATAAAAACATCAAGAAAAAAAATTAAAAAAGAGAAAACAATATCATTTATAATATCCATACAAAAGATGAATACCTGGGAATAAACTTAACCAAAGAAACAAAAGACCTGTACAAAGGAAACTACAGAAAAATCAAAATGTGAATATTACTGAAAGCAATAAATCTATAGATAGAACACAATTCTGATCAAAATCATTTTCTTGGGGGCTCATACAGCTCTTATCACAATCTATGCATCCATCCATTGTGTCTAGCACATTTGTTCATTGTTGCCATCATCATTTTCAAAACAATTTCATTCTACTTGAGCCCTTGGCATGGGCTCCTCATTTTTCCCTCTTCCCTTCTTCACGAACTCTTAATAATTCATAAATTGTTATTAATTTTTCATGTCTTACACTGTCCGAGGTCTCTCTTTACCCTCTTTTCTACTGCCCATGCCCAAGGAGGGGTTACATTGTGATCAGTGCCCCCTCTTGGTACCACTACTCTCACAGCTGTCTACAAATGGGTTTGGGGTCTCCAGTCCACCCTCCCCCTCAATCACATCAATAAGGCTTTTTGTTCTGGGTCTTTGATGCCAGATACCTGATCCCTTCGACACCTCTTTATCACACAAGCTGGTGTGCTTCTTCCATGTGGGCTTTGTTGCTTCTTAGAGAGAGTCACTTGTTCATCTTCAAGCCTGTAAGACCCCAGATGCTATATCTTTGCATTGCTGGACACCATCACCTTTCTTCATTACATTTGCTTATGCACCCATTTGTCTTCAGCAATTCTGGCGGGAAGGTTATCACAGAATGCCAGGTGACTAGAACAAAGTGTTCTTGCGTTGAGGGAGTACTTGAGTAGAGGCCCACTTAATTGGACCTTTTGGACCTACTTTCTATCCAGCTCTTGGTAATCCAGGGTGTGTGCTACAGACTCGTGGACTTAATATTGTTCTTTTGAGGCACACAATATCTTTCATAGGCCACACCAGAAAGAATCCTTGTGGAAGCTACATTCACTGGAGTTTGTAAACTGGGCTTTCATTCAAACTCATCAGGAGCCCTTTGATTTAAGACTGAAATTCATCAGTGTGAGAAGATGATGACTGCTATCCCAAGTTATGGAATTGGCAGTTATTGGACTTTGGTTTGACTCTCTGGCCTTCAGGGTGCCTAATGAATGGTGATCCAGGAATACCAAATATTTACTACTTTAATGCTCTTCTTATTTTGTTATGACATGTATTAGTCAGGTATGCATGTTGCTACCTTTTGGAATGAATTTTGTTGAAAGTTTTGTTCCAACATCAACCCTAATTATTTGTGTAAATAGTGTCCAGCCCACCCTGTGTGATCACGAGGTGTCAATGGGATCAGGTATCAGGCATCAAAAAACAAAAAGTCCTATCACTGTGATGAGTGGGAGTGCGAAATGGGGACACAAAACCCATCTATAGGCAACTGGACATACCCTTACAGAAGGGCCTTGGGGAGGAGACAAACCAGTCAGGGTATAGTATAGTAAAGATAAAACATACAGCTTTCCTCTAGTTCTTTAATGCTTCCTCCCTCCCACTATCATGATCCCAATTCTACCTTACAAATACGGGTAGACCAGAGGATGTACACTGGTACAGACAGGAACTAGAAACAGAGGCAATCCAGGACAGATGACCCTCTGAGGACTAGTAGTGAGAGTGGCGATACCGGGAGGGTGGAGGGAAGGTAGGGTAGAAAGGGGCAAGGGATTATAAAGATCTACATATAAACTCCTCCATGGGGGACAGACAACAGAAAAGTGGGTGAAGGGAGACGTTGGACAGTGTGAGATATGCCAAAATAATAATAATTTATAAATAATCAAGGGTTCGTGAGGGAGGGTGGGGGAAGGAGGGTGAAAATGAGGAGCTGATACCAAGGGCTCAAGTAGAAAGAAAATGTTTTGAAAATTATATGGCAACAAATGTACAAATGTGCTTGACACAATGTATGTATGGATGAATTGTAATAAGAGCTGTATGAGTCCCCCCAGAAAAGATTTTTTAATAAATTGTTCAGAAACTTGAATTTAATCTATATAAGTCAACAATTCGAGCATGAATTGATGTCTGAAACCAGCCTATACTTCTATATGCTTTTCTCAACCGTGTTTTAAATTCTGTATCATTAGCTAAATGAATAACACTATCGTTACCTTATGTCCCAGGAAGATGGTTTGAAAAATTTTCGTTATCATAAAATGATAATGTTGTTTCTAAAGTGAACCAGAGACATATATAAACCACAGATATGTGAATGGATTTTGTGCTCCCATTTAAATCTAGCCCCAATCTAAGAACTATGAGTTCTTAGGATGTGGCCCTCTTTAATGCTTAAAGAAGTCACTAAAGATATAGGTGCTATAGAAAAAACAAAACAAAAGAGAATGAAAAAACAACACACAAAGCCAAAGTAATATACTCATAAAAATTATATCTGTTTGTAATTAATAGATAAAAATTTTACTAGTACATTGCTTAGAACACATGGTAGATAAATGGAATCACAGAATGGTATTTTCCCACTTTTTGCAGTCCATTGTATATTCAATATCTGTAAGTCTTAACATTTACAAAAAGTACAAAACAAGGTGATCTATATTAAACATAATGCCTGTGCTATAAATTGTCATCACAAGGTAATTATTTTACTATTGATTCGAACATTTTCTTCATTCAATACTTTTATTGAAGTTCAAAGTATACATTCTTAAGACAATAAATACCTGGCTGTTTTTTCTTAGTATCACAGAGGTACCATCATCAACTTCAAATTCTCCGTAGTCTCTTAGACACCGTACCTGAAAAGAAAATCAGATATTTTATCCAAATTACCTTTTAAAATATGCAGTGATCATAACATGAAGTGGGATTATATAAATGCCCGAACAGTAAAAGTACTGTATTTTATGTGTCTGTTTCCTCCTCTGTGTACTTAGGACCCTTACTATTCCCAGATATTTACTGTGGTCCTAAACCTAAAGATCTCAATTTCCTACGTCACCAGGAAGGGAAACATAAGCTTTGCAAATGTATACATGGATGGTATTACCAATAAGGAAACCAGGGATTTAGATAAAAGGAGACTACATAGTTGGACGTTTTCCTCTCAAACAATGCACTATATTAATCAGAAGGAATAAAAATGAGGGACATAACAGTGGCAAACAAGAAAGAAAAGAGCATTTTACCTCAACTAGATTGACCAGATCCTTCCCATAATCCATCAGGATAAAAGAACATACACCTAAAAACAAACTGTTTTTCTTTTTAACAATTTATTGGGGCTCATACAATTCTTATCACAGTTCATACATATACATACATCAATTGTATAAAGCACATCTGTACAGTCTTTGCCCTAATCATATTTTTCTCTTTTCCTTTTTTACATTTTATTAGGGACTCATACAACTCTTATCACAATCCATACATATACATACATCAATTGTATAAAGCACATCCATACATTCCCTGCCCCAATCATTCTCAAGGCATTTGCTCTCCACTTAAGCCCCTTGCATCAGGTCCTCTTTTTTATTTTTTCCCCCTCCCTCCCCTTTCCCCCCTCCCTCGTGTGCACTTGGTAATTTATACATCGTTATTTTGTCATATCTTCCCCTATCCGGAGTCTCCCTTACCCCCCTTCTCTGCTGTCCCTCTCCCAGGGAAGAGGTCACATGTGGATCCTTGTAATCAGTACCCCCTTTCCAACCCACTCACCCTCCACTCTCCCAGCATCGTCCCTCACACCCTTGGTCCTGAAGGTATCATCCACCTTGGATTCCCTGTACCTCCAGCCCTCATATGTACCAGTGTACAGCCTGTGCCCTATCCAGCCCTGCAAGGTAGAATTCGTATCATGGTAGTTGGGGGGAGGAAGCATCCAGGATCTGGAGGAAAGTTGTGTTCTTCATCGGTACTACCTCGCACCCTAATTAACCCATCTCCTCTCCTAAACCCCTCTATGAGGGGATCTCCATTGGCCGACACTTGGGCCTTGGGTCTCCACTCTGCACTTCCCCCTTCATTTAATATGGTATATATATACATATATACATATACATATATACATATACACACATGTACACATACATACACACATATCTTTTTTTTTTTTTTGCATGATGCCTTATACCTGGTCCCTTGGCACCTCGTGATCGCACTGGCCGGTGTGCTTCTTCCATGTGGGCTTTTTTGCTTCTGAGCTAGATGGCCGCTTTTTCACCTTCAAGTCTTTAAGACCCCAGACACTATCTCTTTTGATAGTCAGGCACCATCAGCTTTCTTCACCACATTTGCTTATGCACCCATTTGTCTTCAGCGATCCTATCATGGAGGTGTGCAGTCAATGATATGATTTTTTGTTCTTTGATGCCTGGTAACTGATCCCTTCGGGACCACTCGATCACACAGGCTGGTGTGTTCTTCCATGTGGACTTTGTTGCTTCTGAGCTAGATGGCCGCTTGTTTATCTTCAAGCCTTTAAGACCCCAGTCACTACCTCTTTTGATAGCCGGGCACCATCAGCTTTCTTCACCACATTTACTTGTTCACCCACTTTGGCTCCAGCCGTTGTGTCGGGAGAGTGAGCATCATAGAGTTCCAATTTAATAAAAGGAGATATTCATGCATTGAGTGAGTGAACAAACTGTTTTTCAAAGGAAATCAAGTCTTCCAATCTCTTGTTTCTCAGGAATACTTAAAAATACATTTAAAAGATTCAGTTTCATGCTCTTTCATTTTGCTTACACAGTAACTTAGCAATCAATTAATTTTCATTTAGTATTTTAAAAATAAAACAAAATTTATGGAAGATGGAATGTTAGATTACATTAAGATGCTTGAAATTAAAGTGCCAACATCCAATCATTTTTGACCTATAAAATGTAAGCTTAATATAGTTCAGCTCACACATCACTATTACCTTAAAACTGTGAATCAAAGTTTGTTGCAGAGAGGGCACTATAAGCATTTCCATACTCCTGTCCCTCTATAGCAGTGTTTCCCAAAGTGGGGATACTGCAATGATCCAGGAGGAGTACAAAGCAGATAGCTACACTTTATCCTGGAGTATAGGCTATTGTATAAAAGTTTTTAATTTTACACACACACACACACACACACACACACACACACACCATAGTGAATGAAGGGGTAAGTGCAGCGTGGAGACTCAAAGCCCATTTGTCGGCCACTGGAGATCCCCTCATAGAGGGGTTTAGGAGAGGAGATGGGTTAGTCAGGGTGCGATGCAGTACCGATGAAGAACACAGCTTTCTCCCAGATCCTGGATGCTTCCTCACCCAACTACCATGATCCGAATTCTACCTTGCAGGACTGGATAGGGCCGAGGTTGTACACTGGTGCATATGGGAGCTGGAGGCACAGGGAATCCAGGGTGGATGATAACTTCAGGACCAATGGTATGAGGGGCAATGCTGGGAGAGTGGAGGGTGAGCGGGTTGGAAAGGGGGAACTGATTACAAGGATCCACATGTGACCTCCTCCCTGGGAGATGGACGGCAGAGAAGGGTGAGGGGGGGGGGGTAAGGGAGACTCCGGATAGGGAAAGATATGACAAAATAACAATGTATAAATTACCAAGGGCACATGAGGGAGGGGAGAAAAAAAAGAGGACCTGATGCAAAGGTAAAGTGAAGAGCAAATGCTTTGAGAGTGATTAGGGCAAAGAATGTAGGGATGTGCTTTATACAATTGATGTATGTATATGTGTTGATTGTGATAAGAGTAGTATGAGCCACTAATGAAATGTAAAAAAAGAAAGAAAAAAAAAAGAACACAGCTTTCCCCCGGATCCTGGATGCTTCCTCCCCCCAACTACCATGATCCTAATTCTACACTGGTGCATATGGGAGCTGAAAGCACAGGGAATCCAGGGTGGATGATAACTTCAGGACCAATGGTATGAGGGGCAATGCTGGGAGAGTGGAGGGTGAGTGGGTTGGAAAGGGGGAACTGATTACAAGGATCCACATGTGACCTCCTCTCTGGGAGATGGACGGCAGAGAAAGGTGGGGGGGCGGGGGGTAAGGGAGACTCCGGATAGGGAAAGATATGACAAAATAACAATCTATAAATTATCAAGGGCTCATGATGGAGGGGGGCAAGGGAGGGAGGGGGGAAAAAAAGAGGACCTAATGCAAAGGGCTTAAGTGGAGAGCAAATGCTTTCAAAATGATTAGGGCAAAGAATGTAGGAATGTGCTTTACACAATTGATGTATGTATATGTGTGGATTGTGATAAGAATTTATGAGCCCCTAATAAAATGTAAAAAAATGATTAGGGCAAAGAATGTACAGATGTGCTTTATACAATTGATGTATGTATATATATGGATTGTGATAAGAGTTCTATGAGCCCCTAATAAAACAATTAGGAAAAAAACAGGCCCAAAGAACAAAAGAAAACTGGGTTAGCAATATATATACATAAATTAAAATATCTATAAAGAGATTCTATCACCGCCCTCTAGTTGATTCTAACTCACAATGACCCTATATTGGTTTTCCAAGGCTGTAAATCCTTACAGAAACTAATAGTCTCATCTTTCTCCTGAGCAACAGTTGGTAAATTTGAACCGTAAGAACCTCAGAACCCTGGTGGTACAGCAGTTAATCACTGGGTTGCAATCTGCATGGTCGACAGTTCAAAACTACCAGTACCAGTAGGAGAAAGCCTGGGCTTTCTACTCAGAAACCCATAGGGGATCCCTAGGAATCAGCATTGACTCAATACCAGAGAGTTTGGTTCTGGAACCTTATGGTTAGCAGTCCAATCAATGCCTATCCTACAATGTCAGCAGGGATCCTAAGAAAGAGATGAAGAGATGTAGTCAATGAATAAGGCCCATCTAGCCATCATCTCTTATGCATTGTATTATCAATTCTAGCCTATATGGCTATGGTTAAAATCCCATTTTGGAGGGATGGTTATGTGGAAAAGCCATCTCAGAAGCAGGAACACAGAGAAATGCTGGACCATCAAGGTGTAAGAGGCCCTAGTGGGACATACTTGAGATCTTTGTCTGAAGTGGTAGAGACTGAGATGGAGGCATCAAAGGCTGCAGCACAGAGACCATGGGACAGAACAGAGGGACTAGGCCAAGACCAGAGGCTGAGGCAAGGCGTCCATGACATAAAACAGAGGAGCAATACTGAGACTATGATACTTTGAGGCAGAGCAGTGGGCTGCCTTTCTGGCCCAAAGAGGCAAAGGGACTATGTGACTGAGAGGCTAAGGACTAAAGACTGACATGACTGCTGGATGACAGGAGAGGTACACTTACTGTTTCCTGATGCTGACTTGTGGTAACTAGTTACCTTCCTTAATAAGCCCACTAAATTGTGAATATTGTCTGTGAGTTCTGTGAGGCCAACTGGGACCGATAATTGAACCCGACAGAAAGGCAGTGTGTGAGGGAGGAGTGGGTGGTGTCAGAATAGATATTGAAGGATGAAGGATGGAGGCATGTCTGAACTCTGCCTCATGGAAACAGTGAAGCCAGAGAAAGTCAAATACGGCCCTCTGATATGTCTTCCTACATTTAAAGAAGCCAATCCAATTACTAGCACTAACAAATAAGAGAAACAACGTTACTGGATAACTCAACAGGATATTTGAGTTGGCAGAAGAACAGAACAGCTTATTGAGTCTGAGGAACAAAAGTAAAGAAACATGATCCCAAGGAACACCATCAAGCAAATCAATGCAAATATTATGGAAGTCCCAGAAGAGGGCAAAGGGTAACTAAATAAAACTTAATAGACAACAGCAGAACATTACCAAAACTTGACAAAGGACAAGAATGTACATATCAATGACACTTAAGAATTTCCAAATCAGAAGAAAGCCTGAGAGATCCACACCAAAATATCTTATCATCAAACTCTTTAAAAAAAAGATAAAATCTTGACAATATCAAATAAAATGAAGTACCAATTTACATATATAGAAACCCTGGAAACCAGGAGGTAATAGAGTCACATATTTAAAATAATGAAAGAAATGAACAGCCATCCAAGATTCCTATAGCCAGCAAAACTTTCCTTTATAAATGAGGATAAAATTCAAGAAAACAAATAAAACCTGAGGGAATGTTGAGACATTCCTTTAGATTGAAATACAAGGAGAGTAGATTGCAAGATGAAGCAATATAGAGAAAAAGGTGTTCGGTTCCTGGATTCAGGTACCTGAAAGAATTCACACAGCAGAAGCAGGTTTGTAATCCAAGTGATTTTATGGGGAAAAGGGAAGTTTCAGGTATTACAGCCTCAAATAATACACATTGTTTTAAGAAAGCATACAAGGATCCGCAGAACTGCACATGGGTTCACTGCTGAATGGGGAAAAAACACATAGAAAGAACAGGAACACATAACCCAGCACGTGGAACCAGGAAATCCCAGGGGCCAAAAGGGCTCCCACCCCCCACTTGTGGAGAATGCTGGAATGGAAGGAAGTCAAGGCAGGGTCTTTATTCCCTCCTTTCCACAACGGCTGGGGGAAGCATGGTTGAAGGTATTGGTTGGTTCCACTGGCTTGAGTTTAGGCCCACCTGTGTGAGGTAATGTAACTGAGCCTAATCTGTGTGCCCTGGTGGACCTCCCCTCGGGGCGGAGGGAGCTCTTGTCTGAGCATGCTCAGTTTGATTGTTCTAAAATTTAACGGATGCCTGATTTCTTCCAATCCTTTTGCTTTAGCCTTATGCAGTTAGTGCGGAGACAACCCCCTTGTGGTGCTTATGTAATCTGATGTCAATTTGGGACTTGAGAGGATTAAGAGTGAAGTGGTGGAGTCTAGTTGGTCAATCAGGATAGCCAGTGAGGCCTCTGTGTGGGCATTGCCTTCGCCTGAGAATTCTGGGAACTCCAGTATTTCCTCCTTAAACAGGAGACGCTTCTCTCTCTCAGCTCACTTCCTTGGAGATGCTCTACTGGCAAGACACATGGCACTACGTCCTGGTAGCTGGGAAAGCCACACGGACCTACCCTGATGCAACAGACCTCTGGAGCCAGAGAAGCTACATAGAGAAGAACCCTGCCAGCGCTGAGATGTTTACAATGCTACTGGATCCAAAAACTTTCTACTCGCTGGTTCAAGATCGTCCTGCAATCGGAGTCATTGCATGTTTCGTGAGTCTGACGAGGCCTTTACAGATTGGTATCAGACATATGGGCTAATATTGGGCTCACGGACTTGACCTGGACTGGGCTGGGACGTTTTCGCAATATTCAGTTGTTCTTCTATATAAACCTCTTTCTTATAAACATGAGTTTCTATGAATTTGTTTCTCTTGTCTACCCAGACTAACACTCCCCCTTTATGGCCCCTATTCTGGCTACCTAACATATTTAGCCAACACCTAAGTTGAATGCAAACATTTTTCTTTGGTCTTCTTTATTCAATATTCAAAAGTATACAAAAGAGGATAATAAAGATGGTTCAAAATCCAAAAATTAACTAAGCGCCAAAGTACGTGGTACTACTGGAAGAAATGAGGAGCAAAGAGAGGATAACCCACTTAACAAGTAACAAAATGACAACTATATGACAGGGACTTCAAGTGTGTGCAAATATGGAATTTAAAAACTGAAAAAAGTCCCAGAAACATTTGAAGCTCCTTGGTAAGTACTTCCTTAGTGGTAGTAACTTTCAATATGAAAGTATTAAAATGTCCAGTGTAAAAGCAGAGACCTTGTGATATGCATATGATACAACTTTGCTTATGGAAAGCTAAGAGGATTCAACACATTAATGAAGAACTGAGACTAAAGCTTTCTGTAGGGATTATGGCTCGATGGAAAAAAAAAGCCTCATGCTCGGGCCAATAAACACAATGATAAAAAGAGAAAAAAATAAATTGACACGGATTTCATTTATTTCAATGCATAATCAACATTCATGGAATTAGTGAAGAAATCAAGCCATGAGATAAATGCTGCAAAAGACTTCTTTAAAGTGTTAAAGAGCAGCAGAGTCAGCAAAATGACTGTCAGACAACAAACTCGGACAACTCTCAGCAATTATAGAGAAGGTCCACTAGGAGCGATATCCTAAACTTCATGGAAGAGAATCTCAATATGAAGTACATCCAAGCTTCTTAAACTGAGAGAGCAGTAGCAACTACTAACAGATTCCCCTCTTTGTTATAGGCTGTCCACACGCTGGGGAAGCTTCCCTCCTGCCTGGCATAGCCAATTTTTTCTGGTCCCTGAGCTAACCCAGCTGACCAAGCCTCTTGGCTTGCTGTCCTCTGGTGAAGAACAGCTTTGCAGAGTCAGCTTGGTGCAGACAGTCACTAGCCAAGCTTAACTTTTGCTTTGTTCTACAGTTCCACCAGCCCTTGCTCAACATTCCTCACCTTGCCACCCCCAAGCAGGAAATGTGTTAGCAAAACAACACAATTAGGGGGCAAGGGGGAAAGAGAAGCCTAGCACTTCCCGCACCAATCTCAAAGTAGACTTGAGAGGTTTAATTTAACCCCCCCATTGGGTGAGAAATCCACACACCTGGCCTCTAGACCTGGCAGGAACCCCATCTTATCCCTCAAGGGGTGGAGTCAAGGGACAGAGTTTTTGTGGGTTTTGAACTGCGGACCATGCTGATCGCAACCCAATGTGTAACCACTGTACCACCAGGGGTCCTTTTATCTCAGTAAAACTATGAAAACTAGTCCTCGGTTTATCTGACCCCAGCCATGCTATTTTTTAATCACCTAATATGTATATGAAAGGTGAACAATGAATAAGACAGAGGTGAATTGATAACTATGAATTATGATATCGCAGAAAAGCACTGACAAAACATCAACAGCCAGAAGAGCAAACAAAGCTATGCTGGAAGAGCTACAGCGGGAGTGCCCCTTAAAGAGGCCGACTCCGTGTATATGTCATCTGGATGGCAAGTCCCTGGATGGTCAAAAAGAGGAAGCCTCTCAGTGGTACACATTGACACCATGACTGCAATAATGGGCTCAAACAGCAATGTTTGAGAAGAGGGTGCGGGGCAAGGCAGTGTTTCATTCTGTTGTACATCTAGTTACTATGAATAGGACTTGGTGGCACCTAACAAAACTATATTCATATCTCCTTCTTACATAATAGGAGCATAATCCACACATTCAATAAAATCCATTCTCAAGAGGTAAAACTTACTTCAATATATAAGCTTTGGGAGGCTTCATATCCTGTGTTATGTCCAAACGTTCATTTCCTCCCAATGACCTCATGTAAGTAGCAAGGGACTTCTTATAACAATTGAACCATTCTATCTGAAAACAGAAAAATGGTCTTTTTACCAAGTGACAAAGAAAACAAGCTTGCCAACATTGTGTAATCGTGACTTCAAACAGCACATACGCCCATGTAGATCATGAGTGTGGCATTCCTGTATTTATATAGCGAACATTAATGGTTGTCTTCTACGAGTCAGGAACTGTCTGTGCACTTAGGATGGAGCATTCAACCAAAACAGACAAAATTCTTGTTATCACATAGCTTACAAACCAGTAGACCTAAGCACAGATCTAAAAAAACCATTCAACCAGAAACAACACTACGAAAAACACATGATTCAGTTATGGTCGCATTAAATACTGCACGGACTCTTTTTATAAGAATGGAACAACATGCTTGAGCAGACAATGCAAATGTCCCCAAAGAGAAGGAAGGACAAGCAAAATGAGGAGTGCACACAATAGAAGATAGTGAGGCTTACTTTGGAATTCAGTTCTAAGTTGTATCTGACAAGGGTAAACCTTTATCACACGTAAAGTGGCGCAAGAGGTCACATTATTTTACGACTGCATTTGTAGGAAAGTCAGTCATCGGAATTCTATAAATGTAAAAAAGTAGATTAAGAGTTGCCAAAGGGCTGGGGGAAGGAAATAATAATAAAAGGCATTTGTTATTTTTTAAAGTCTATTATGGTTAGGGTGAAAGTTTACAGAGAAAACTCATGTTTTATACAGTAATTTATATATATTTTGTTTTGTGACATTAGTTGCAATCTCCTCAGAATCTTATTTATGTATAATTACAGAAAGGTAGGCAAAACAAAGATGTACAGGTTAATGACATTATTAAGAAACAGCCTGGTCAAGGAGTAACACATCCTCAGCCCCAAAATGGAGACTTATCATTTTGTTCCATTCTGAAAATTTTACATTATCACCCAAGAATGCATCCCTAAAACACTAGTTTAGTGCTGTTCATTATTTGTACTTTAAATAGATCCACACAGTATTTATTATTTTGTGACAAATTTCTTTCACTAAACATATTTTGGATTTCTGAAATTCTACTTTAAAGTGATGAAGAGCAAGGATGTCACACTTTGAGGACTGAGCAATGCCATGGGATTTTCCATTGACCTTAGCCATGGGATTTTCCATTGCCTCATAAGCATATGAAAGTTGGACAACAATTAATAAAGACCAAAGAATAGATGCCTTTGAATTAGCATGTTGGCAAAGAACACCGAAAGTACCATGGACTGCTAACTGAACAAACAAATCTGTCTCGGAAGATCACAGCCAGACTGATCCTTAGAGATGAGTATGGCAAGACTTGTCTCACAAGTTTTGGGCACGTTTTCAGGAGACCAGTCCTTAGAAAACGACACAATACTTGGTACAGTGCAAAGTCAGTGGGAAAAACAAAAACAACTCAAGGAGATGAATTGATACGGTAACTCAACAATGGGTTCAAACATAACAATTGTGAGGATGCAGAGTCCAGTAGTACTTCATGCTGATCTAGACAGGGCCACTATGAGGCGGAACTGACGAGAAGGCACCCACCACTACTATGTTGGTTAGTATTGGGTTATGTGTTGGCTAAAGCCAAGGTCAACAGTTTGACTCAACCAGTTACACCTAGGGAGAAAGGGGATTTCTGCTCCTATAAAGAAATACAGCTTCAGAAACCTAAAGAGCCAGTTCTACTTTGCTCATCCTTAAGGATTGTTAAAAGTCAATGGCAGTGGGTGTTTTACACAATTAATGTATGTATGTATGGATTGTGATAATAGTTGTATGAGCCCCAATAAAATGATTTTTAAAAAAGAAATTATGACATAAGATTATCTCTCTCTAAAGTGTCTTGGAGTCTCTAACTTGTAAACTACTATTTGTCTACCTTCATGGAAAAAAATAATACACTAATCTTTGTTAAAGATGGCATCACCTATCCCTTATCGGTGAGTTCAAAGTGAAATGTTCACATATAGAAACTGAATTTCGGTTTATGCTCTGAGAAGGAAAAGGCAGAGGCAGTGATTCTCTCCATAGACTAGACCTTGTAGAGACTCTATTAACACCGAATTTGGACCCCAGCTATAAGGGATTTCCATTGAACTCAAGGTCAAAATGAAGTCTAAAGTATGGAAATCTAATCTCAAGACTAACATTATAATTGTTAATTATAATTTTCTGGTTTGAAAATCAGCATCTTGAAGTCTTACTTGTGTGCCTTGTCATGACTACCTTGTACTAAACTAAAAAAGTTTATGCACGACAAGTTCATGTATTTATGTTTAAAATAAAATCCTCATCTATTGGTTACTTAAATTTTAAGATAAAATCCTACAAGAACTATTACTCTTAAACACTCTATGTTTTTAAAAAAATACTATAGCTATTGTTATTAGAGAAAGAACATGTTCTGTTCATTTCACCATAATAAAGAGGCACCCCTCAAGTCCACTTAATGTAAGATTCCGGCACAAAGACCATGGAAAAAGAACCTGAAAAATTAACTGGTAACGTAATTATTTAGTAGTTCCCTCAAGAAGCTGAGGTACTTTGTTTCTTTCTCCAGAACATGAACAGAATAAAAATAAAGCATGGAAATGTACTTAGCAATCCAAGATCAGAGGAGGCAATGGTATTAGAGATTAAAACCTGAGCAGACTGTGGATGACAGTGGAAGCCCAAACTCCATTTGCACAGTTCCCACACAGATTAAGCCTCCAGTGAATCTCCTTAGACCATGAACAAAGAATGGAAATAGTCTTGTTATACACTGAGTGCATTGGAAAGTAGATTAACACAGATAATTTTTAACGTTATTGTTTTTCTCTCTTTTGGTCCCTTTTAAATTTGTTCTAGTTTTTATATTTTCTTTTGGATTGAGGGCTGTTTTTTTTGCATATGATTTTCTTTCTTTTTTTTTTGGAGTTTTCAGTGGTTTATTGAGCATTCAATATTTTGCCATGATGACTTAGGATAGTTAGGTGTTTTTTTTTATTTTGTGTTTTACATTTTATTAGGGGCTCATACAACTCTTATCACAATCCATACGCATATGATTTTCTTTAAATAAAATCTAGGATAGGACTTAGTTACTGTGAAGACTATAAATGGATTAAGTTTCTTTGGGTTAGGACAGGGCAGGCTGGGGCAAATGGTGAGTTTAAGACTGAAGAAAATGTTCTAAAATTGATGGAGATCATAACTGCACAGCTCTTTTTAATATATTTAAACCACTGGGTTGTGTGGTATATGAATTATGTCAATTAAACTCAAGTTAAATTTTTTAAATGCAGTTAGCAAGTAAATTGTTTATAAAACTCATGGCAAATTTACTGAATACATGCCGTGGCAATTACATTATATCCTGTCAGCCTGTCAATAAAATTGCAGCTTGATGACCTCATTTTGAGGCATGACAGAAATAAGTAGCTCAATGGAGATCAAACCCAGTCTCTCTGCCTTCCTTTTCTGCTCTGAGACAGTCAGAGAGCTGGAGGAGACCCGTGCCAACACTGAAATGCATACACTGCCACTGGATCCACAAGACCTTCTACCCACTGGCCTGCGATATTCCTGCATTTGGCATCATTACATATACTGTGAATCTAAAGAGGAATTTATCGACTAGTACCGAACATATAGGCTAATATCGGACTTAGGAACTTGATCTGAACTGGGCTGAGATGTTTTCTCAATATATAATTGCTCTTTTATATAAAGTTCTTATACACATGAGTGTATGACTGTTCCTCTAGTCAACCCAGACTAACACTTTCTTTCATAAGTGATATACTATACCAAACTCACACAATAACAGCATTGATCACATTCCGTTCTATGCTATGTTCCAAATGGGCAGCCTTAATCATCCTGTAACAACCCTGTTAATACAGCAGTTCTCAACCTGTGGGTTACGACCTCTTTTGGGGTCAAAGGACCCTTTCACAGGAGTCACTTAAGACCATTGGAAAACATGTATTTCCAATGGTCTTAGGAACCAAGTCACTGCTCCTCTATCCATCTCCAGGAGGGTCTGCCCACATACGAGTACGCAGCGTAATGACATAATCAGACAACCCCATCACATTCAACTTGTACAAATAAAGGTGGATGTGACAGGGTTGGCACCACAATGTGTTTATGTGGACAAGTCACACATGCGTAGAGAGCAGCTGCTGTGTTAAAAGCAGCTACTGTGTTAAAAGCAGCGACAGTGTTAAAAGCAGCAGTATTGGTGGTAAATGACACTTCATGAATTATTATTTCTGGGTAAAATCATAAACTACTGCAAAAAATCGATATCTGTACCATGGGAACTTTATCTGGATGCTGATTGGTCTTTTTATATTCAGCTGTGGTTGATGTGAATACTGCTCCTTGTGATAGTAACAGGTATGTAAAAACACAACATAGAGAATGTTAAATCATAGGAAATTTTAATAAACTGTATTGACTAAATTGTGCCATGTATCATCTTTAGTACTATTTTTTTTTTAAATAAGAAATTTAAACAAGACGCTTGACTTGAAGGGAAAACTATCTAGGCTTCATTGAGAGTAATTTACGCCTACTTAAAGACAGATTGCCCTACATGTAATAGCTACATACAAAAATGTTATAAAACTGTCCTTGGTTTTACAATGATAAATGAAAAACATAAAAATTCTTCAATCGAACAAGGCATGCAAGGATTTTTTTCATGTCATTTTTTTTGTTTTTGTTAAACAGTGAGAGCAAAATAACCTACTGAAATACAAAGAGAGAAGCTGAATGAGCAAGCCACTGATGGAGAAGGGGAGCTTTCACAGAACCAGTGTTTTCCCCATCCCATCTCCACCTGATGTTGATCAAAACATACCATTGGTGATTTAGTAAACGAATAAATAAACAAAGGCAAAAATTTAATATGCTTGTGTACATGCACCAGTTACTTTGTGTACAATAAAGGAATGAGGAAGGGGAAATGAAATAAAGAGAAAACTATACTGTAGTTGTCAGGAGGTGGTGGAATCAAACTGTGGTTTTCTAATCGAGAATGGATTCTTGGTCGGCTGGAAGAGAGTTCTGGAGGAAAGGAGCAGGCTCCCTTAGAAGATGCCTCCTGTCTGCTGCTGGAACACATCAATTGTATCTTCATCCTCCATTTCCAACTGTGCAGGTGTGTCTGTTTCATTGATTGGCTGTCTGTCGAATCAAATCAGATCTGACTCATTGACAAACCCTGTTCACAATAGGCTTCCATTAGCTTACTAAGTGGGTGTGCCTCTGAATCTTAAACTGCACCACAGAACCATCCTGCCCTACCACCTTCAAGTTAATCTGATCATTGTTCTCAGTCTTGACTCCTCCCTTGAGTTTTTTGTTGGCCAGGGTGAATGCTGAAGTCTTCTCAAAAGAGGTACCAGGTCCGCACCAAACGAGCACACAGGCAGCTGCAGGAACAGCAGGAGGAGGTGGCAGTGGTGGAGGAGGGAGAGCCATCTTTTGTATTATTAAAGCTATGGTTATATATTATTTTCATTAGCCAACCATCCCATGACAATGGATCATGTAGAAGAACGTTAAGAAAAGATAGTGAGGATTTTTTATGGTATGGTTTTACTTCAATGACAGCAGGAACTGAGAAACTACAATGTCTTACTTGTTGTGAAGTTCTATTAGTTGAATCTATGAAGCTGAACAAACTAATATGCCATTTTGATAGCAAATATCCGAGCTTTGCTGGCAAGGATACCAACTATTTTAAAAGCAAAGCTGATGATAAACTCAAGAAAGCCAGACTTGACACTGGTGGCAAGTACCACAAACAAAACGTAGCAGTCATTGAAGTTTCATATTTGGTGGCACTCAGAATCACCAGCGCTATGAAACCCTACACCATTGCTGAGGATTCACTGTTGCCAGGGGCCAGTAAATTGTTCGAGTTATGATCAGAGATGAATTTGTTACAAAATTGAGCGCAATTTTCTTATCAAATGACACTGCCTGCAGAAGAATAGCAGACAAGGCTGCTGATATTCTTGATCAGATAATCCAGGAAAGTAAATCTGCTCCACTTCCAATATTTAGCATCCAGCGTGATGAATCTACAGACGTTGCAAACTGTTCACAGTTACTGTTTACCTGAGGCATATTAATGATGGCGACTTTAAATATGAGTTTCTTTTTTTGCAAACCTCTTAAAATGGCAACTACTACACGTGATGTATTTGATAGTTGGTTCATTCTGAAAGAGCATAAGATCTCTTGGGAAAAGGTTTGTGGTGTTTGCAGATGATGCTCCACTATGCTAGGATGTCAATCTGAATTTCAACGTTTGGTACTGAGTCACCGAAAGTCACCGGAACTCACTGTATAACTCCTCAGAAAATATTAGCAACAAATACACGGCCAAAAGAGTTATAAGAAGTAATGAGAAGCATCATAAATTCTGTCAATTTTGTAAAGGCGAGCACTTTAAACAGTCTACTGCTTTCGCAACTGAAGTGAGACGGTTGTCCAGAGGAAAAGTTTTAAAAGGTGTTTTTGAGCATGGTGATGAACTCAAAACGTTTTTTATCAGAAAACATGACCGCAGTTCAAAGCATTTTGCAGCGATAAAAGTGAGATACAGAAAATAGTTTGATTGCCATCTTTGCCATCTTGAATGAGTTACAATTTATTACTGCAAGGACAAAATGCAACATGCCTTGATTTATCTGAAAATATCTGATCATTCCAAAGGAAACATCAGCTTTGGGGGAAAAAATTGGATGAAAATAAAATTTACCAAAAAAATAATAAAAAGAAAATAAAATTTACATGCCTACCCTATCTGTTTTCTTTGAAGAACATGACACTGAACCAGACAAAAGGATTACAATTTCTGTGAAAGAACACTTGAATATGCTTGCAGATGAAATTTCATCGTACTTTCCAAATCTACCCGACACCTCATTTGCACTTGCCAGAAGCCCATTTACAGTCAAAGTTGAAGATGTTCCTAGGTAGCACAAGAGACGTTTATTGAACTAACAGCGATGCAGCGAGAACTGATTTCTCTACAATGCCAGTTACAAAATTCTGGATCAAGTGTTTGCAGTCAGGTCCTGTTCTGTCGGAGACTGTGTTGCACCTTTTTCTTCCATTTCCAACAACTTATCTTTGTGAAACAGGGTTTTCCAGCTTGTTTGTTATCAAGTCTAAATAAAGAAGTAGATTTGTTGTGGAAGATGATCTTGTGCTCTTGCAAAGACTGTCTGGAGAATTTCTGATCTAGTGAGAAAGAAACTATCTCAACCTTCTGGCTTTTTACGCACACTGTCGCAAAATGTAGCAATGTAGTTCACTATTGTTATATTAAGACTGTTACTCATGCTACACCATGCTTCAAGACAAAATTTCATTTATTTATAATTAGAAATCAGTATTTCACAAGATATAATTACCTATTTTTGTGATTAATCACTATGCTTTAAATATGTTCAATTTGTAAACTAAAAATATATCCTACATATCAGATGTTTACATTATAATTCACAACAGTAGCAAAATTACAGTTATGAAGTAGCAACAAAAATGATTTTAAGATTGGGGATCACCACAACATGAGGAACTCTATTCAAGGGTCGTGGCATTAGGAAGGTTGAGAACCAAGGCTGTAGTAGGACACACTATGACCCCATTTTGTAAATAAAGGAGTGAACACAGAGCAATGAGGTTACTTGCCCAAGATTAGAAAGCAGTGTCAGGAGTTGAAACCAAGTGTTCTGACTCTAATGTTCTATCTTGAAATACTGGTCTAGCACCCTACCTTCAGTGACAAATACTCATCTTATTCTGAATATTTATTCATGCTGACTAGAAAACTACATATCTCCTAAGAATAATGTCGGCTTTTCAACTCCACTGATGAATCACTAATAAATAAAAGAAACTCCTTTTTTTATTGTTTGTCAGTTTTCCCTGTAGCACTAGAATTACTTACTACTACTCCCTTCCAGGAGGGTACCCCAGTGGCAGTTGCTACATTTGTCACTATTAATGGAAAGGTTGGCAATTTGAATCCACTTAGCTACTCTGTAAGAGAAAAATATGGCAGTTGGTTTCCATAAAGATTGATAGTGTATATGGATTATGTGCCAAATAAGACAGTTCAAAACAAAAATAATGTATAGCCTTATAAACCTCTGAGGCAGTTTTAGTCACAATCGACTTGAGAGTAATGAGTTTGGTTTTATACTTCCCATGCCTATCGCAGTAAGTACTAACTGCTTAAAAAACGCTGAAAACTTATTGCTGAAAAGGTGATCAAATCATGGATCAAATGATAGCAACTCAAAAGATTAGCTAGGAATCTTGGAGTAGTAAGCTTATGCTAGTGAGGAATAACTCAGAAAAGTATGGTAAGAATGGTTGCTTAATTCAAAAAGTATGTGTCAATAAATTATATATACAAACTGCTGAGTTAGTAGTTTATATTTACCTCTACACATTCTCACAAACAAAATATAGAAAATTTACAGAAAACAGAGAAATACTAGTAAACATCATTGTAGAAAAAAAAGAGCCAGGATCTCAGTATTTTCCCAAAATCATTAACTTGAAAAAGTGCTAACTTACTTCTTCAGCAGACATGTGAAATCGTAAAGCATTAGGCAACACACTGCCATATTCCCACCTAAGTGCACGAATCCGCAGTAACCGGTCATACCTAGGACATTGAGAGAGTATTAGCATACAAACAAGCAGGAAATCAGACATTGTTCTATCAGTAAGACTCAAGGATCTTATCAACTAAACTGTCATTTGTGGATTTTTTTTTTTTAAGATTCTGATGCAAATAGATCTACTCTAAGAAGACATCTTTGGGACTACCAGAAATCGGGAATAGGAACTGGGCTGATGCCCCTAGCACTGTTCATTGTCGTAACTGTGATGGTGACACAGCAGTAATGTGGAAAAAGATCAGAAAGGCCCTTATTTCTTAGAGATGTATCCTAAAGTATATAGTGGTAAAATGTTATCTGATGTTTAGTACTTAGTTTTAAGTAGCCTAACATACATATGTCATAAATTATGGAAAATGTATTGTTAAATTTATAAGACAACTCCAGGAGCTTCACAATATTATTCTCTCTGCTTTCAAGAATAGTGCAATCTTTTACAATACAAATTTTAAACTGGAAAAACGAAATTAAAATGCTTACATTAAATCAAACTTAAAAGAAATAACTCACTGCCACATGGAGTTGTTTGACTCATACTGACACTGTAAGGACAGGATAGAAGCGCACCAGTGAGTTTCCGAGATTGTAACTCTTTTTTAAGAGTAGAAAGCCTCATCTTTTCCCCGCAGAACAGCTGGTGGTTTTGAAATGCTGTTTCTGGTTAACAGTCCAGCGCATAAACACTGAAAACACTCTCACTTCCATCAAGCCAATGCTGACTCATAGCAAACCCCTGTGGGTTTCCAAGATTGTAATTATTTACAGGAATAGAAACACGGCCTTTTCCCCTCGGAACTACTAGTGGTTTTGAACTGTGGACCATGTAGATCACAGCCCAACAAGTAACCATGCTACCAGGGCTCCATGCATAACCACAGAGATAAATAAATCTGAGATCTGTTGCTATCAACCAGAAACTTAATTGAGAAACCCCATGGAAAACTCTTCTTTGTTTCCTGCTACTACAAGTAAAATCACAGCAGCTTACAAGTACGCAATAGTGCAGCGTCGATTTCTTAACAAAGAACAGTGCCGAAATTTGATGGTTGGTATCAAATTGCTTCTTCCGTCTGATTTTGCTTCATTACTAGGAAGAGAATTAAAGAGAAAATGGATAAATACACTGCAGAACAACAAAAATTTTTAAGTTTTATTGACATGTAACAATTCACATCAAACAATTCAATAGTTATTAAGAATTGTACAAAAAACTGTACAATTACCACTACAATCAATTTTAGAACATTTTCTTATTTCTTGTACTCATTGTTATTAGCTTCCTGTTTCCCACCAACCACCCCTACAATCCCCACAAGAAACCATTAAATCCAGTTCCTGGCACTACAGAACCAAAAAATTAACTTTTCCATGATATTTTTCAAAGGACTGATACACGTACACATTTTTACCTATTTGTACGTAACAGTTTACCTAAGCAAATTGTGCTGCTTCTACTTCAGAACTTTTATTTACACATTACAAGATTAAAGTAAGAAAAAGCCAAGTTAACTAACTTGTCAATGCAATGATACTATAATAATTTAATCTCCTTTAACCATTTGGTATTGTACAGTTTTGCACACTGATTGCTTTCTATTATTTCAAAAGACAAGTGTCCTATTTGTTCACTGAGGTAAGAGAAAACCTGACATCATGGCCCGAAGAAGGTGGTCTTACATGATGTTTCTATTGTATGAGCACTCCGCTTCTAGGAGCACTTCCGAATCCTCACCACACTACTGTAGCTGGACATGGAGTCAGCAGTTTATTCATTCAACAAATATTTGCTATTTCCCCATCTATATTTTTTTACTATACTTTAGGGTTTTTTCATATACAGAGGAAGTAGTTTTACCCTATAAAATGCACATCTTCTTAGACACTTGATATGGATCACATTTTAAAACCAGAAGAACAAAAGGAGTAAGTATCTACTTTAGCATTTTAAAGCAATTAGATGAATATAAAAAGGGTCCACCATGCTTTGTTCCACATAATGCACTAGGCCCTGAAAACAGGAAAAATGCACACCCTGTGCTGTTAGGTTTTTCTATCTGCTGTCACTCTATGGGTACCAGATTATGGTCTACATTGTACAAACTAAGCACAAATACACCTAATACCAAGTACTTAAAAACATACATCAAATGTCCTAAAAAAAATCACATTTATAGGTGGGAAAATAAAAAGATTTCTTTTGATATATAATTTAACCAGACATTGCTTACAGTGATTGTTTTCTCAGAAGGACATCAGGAAGATGGGGGACAAATTTTTAAAACAAGAATTTACAAGTGTTATGAATACAAGAAAGTAGTTCAAAGTGGAACACATCCTGGCCCACCAAGCCCTGAGGACGATATTTCCACTCAGAGAAGTCAAAGCACAGAGAGGACCATATGGCCAGTCCACTATGAGACACGATGTACCTCACTGACCCATAGTGCTACCAGGGGACAACACTGGAAACACAGTGTGGGAACTGTGCCC
Organism: Tenrec ecaudatus; assembly: GCF_050624435.1. NCBI lineage: Eukaryota > Metazoa > Chordata > Mammalia > Afrosoricida > Tenrecidae > Tenrec > Tenrec ecaudatus. Next base: position 1,791,930 of record NW_027459449.1, on the reverse strand, counting down.
AATCTGACCCCATCACACTGAGGCAAAACACTAAGAGCCATGCAACAGAACAGCAAAGGAAGCAGAGCAAAGAAGTCTTGAGGGAGTACAAAAAATAGACTTTGGGGCCAGAGTGTGCCACCCCATCAGACTCAACTGGAAAACACTCCTAAAGGTCAACAAACAGACCTTGAACTATTTACAGGCTTTTCTTTTTTTTTTTTTTGTCTTTTTTTGGTTTTCTTTTGTTGCTTCGTTTTGCTCTGTCTTGTTTTTTGTGCATATTATTATCTCTGCAATTCTATCTAGAAAAAATAGGCGGGATAAACAATCTGAAGGAGAAAACAACGGACTGCTGGTTCTGGGGAGATATGGGAGCAGGGGAGGCGGGGGTGGGGGGAAAGGAAGTGGGTGTTAACAAACCTAGGGACAAGGGAACAATAAGTGATTCAAAATCAATGGCCAGGAGGGTGCAGGAGGCCTGGTAGGGCTTGATCAAGAGCAGTATAACCTAGAGGAATTACTGAAATCCAAATGAAGACTGAGCATGATAGTGGGACAAGAAGAAAGCAAAAGGAAATAGAGGAAAGAATTAGGAGTCAAAGAGTATTTAAAGGTCTAAATACAGGTGTGTACATGCCAATATTTATATATGATGATGGAGAAGTAGATCTAATGTGCATGTATTTATAGGTTTAGTATTAAAGGACATTGGGACTCTACTCAAATACTCCCTCAATGCAAGAACACTTTGTTCTATTAAATTGGCATTCCATGATGCTCACCTTCCCTACATGATTGCTGAAGACAAAACAGGTGCATAAGCAAATGTGAAAAAGAAAGCTGATGGTACCAGCTATCAAAAGATATGGCCTCTGGGATCTTAAAGGCTTGAAGATAGAGACCCACATGGATGAAGCACACTAACCTGTGTGATCACGAGGTATCTATAGGAACAGGTACCAGTCATCAAAGAACAAAAAAAATCATCATTGTGAATGAGGGGGAGTGCGGAGTGGAGACTCAAAGTCCATCTGTAGGCAAGTAGACATCCCTTTACAGCAGGGTCACAGGGAGGAGACAAGCCAGTCAGTGTGCAGTATAACACTGATGAAACACGCAACTTTCCTCTAGTTCTTTAATGCTTCCTCCCCCAATTATCATGATCTCAATTCTACCTTACAAATCCGGGTAGACCAGAGGCTGTACACTGATACAGATAAGAGCCAGAAACACAGGGAATCCAGGGCAGATAAACCCTTCAGGATCAATGAGTGCAGCAATACCAGGAGGGTAAGGGGAAGGTGGGGGAGAAAAGAGGAACCAATGATCCACATATAACCCCCTCCCTGGGGGTGGAAAACAGAAAAGTGGGTGAAGGGAGATATTGGACAGTGTAAGACATGAAAAAAATTTTATAAATTATCAAAGTTTTGTGAGGTAGGGAGGGAGGGAGAAGAAGGGTAAAAAATGAGCGGATACCAAAGACTCAAGAAGAAAGAAAATGTTTTGAGAATGATGATGGCAACAAATGTGCTTGACATAATAGATGGATTTATGGATTGTGCAAAGAGTTAGTTATACAAGCCCCCAATAAAATGATTTAATAAAATAAATAAACCTAACCAAACTCACTACCAAAAAAAAAATTTTCCTGTATCCATTGCTGGTAGGAATGTAAAATGGTATCGCTAATGTAGGTAGTAGTGTCGCAGCTCAACAAAAATCTGATCTACTACACCCAGATTTGAAAAGACATGCAAACAGACTTGTACACCAACATTCCTTGCTATACTATTTGCAATGGGTGAAGATAAGAACCACCTAATGCCCATGAATAGGAAAATGTGATATATATGTGTACACACTACTGCTGCTGCTGATGTTACTCAGCCAATCGGAGAAATGAAGAATTGGCACAATCTACAATATGGATGGGACTCGATGTCATTAAACTAGTGAAAGAAGTCAACCACAGCACGGGACTTGGTTTCAATCTCTTGCCACCAAGAACAGTGGCCCAGAACTACCAGTCTGTTTTAATGCTTCTTTGCTTTTTATGGCAGGTGTGGCTCTGCTGTTGTAAATATTATTGGAACGTTTGCCCTATCACCAACTCCTGTTGTTTCTGTAAATAGTGCTCAGTCACTTAAAGGTTTAATTTACACAAGTCAACAATTCATGTATTGCAGTTCACAGCTGGCCCATACTTGTATAATTTCCCTTTCTCGACAATGTTCTAAATTCTGTAACATTGGCTAAACTAATGACACCATCAAAGTGTACCGGCTACACTTTAGACTCCTAAGTGAAACATCAGCAGTTTAAAGTCACCAGCCAAGTCTGTGGGGGAAGGATGAGGCTTTTTACTCCTGTGATGATGTGCAGGCTGGGAGACTCACAGGACAGTTCTACCCTGCCCTATAAAGTTGTCATGAGTCAGCAAGGGGATGATAATTGATAATGTTCTGTAACATAAAATGACAATGATGTCTCTTAGGTGAACCAGAGTCATTTATAAACCATGAGTGGATTTTAGGCTTGTACTTAATTCTAGTCCCAATCTAAGAACAGCTAGTTCTTATGACATGGTCCTGCTTGGTGGTTGCCCTCATGAAGAAATCACTGAAGATATGAGTCTACAGCAAAATGTGGTGAAGAACCTAGATGGTGCCCAGCTATTAGAAAAAATAGTGTTGGGGATTTTAAAGGTTTGTTTTCAAACAAGCAGCCATCTAAGTGGGGTGTCACATGGAAGGAGCACATCAGCCTGTGTGAACATAATCCAAATCTAAAGGCTGGAATGATATCAAAGCTTAAATTGTGAACAATTGGTTTGTAGAAGGCTATGGTTGTCAGTGGAAGCCCAAAATCCATTTAGAGGGTCCACAAAGAGATCAAGCCTCTTGTGAATTCCCTCTCGTTATAGCTGAGGGATGTGAAGAGCTCTATTATCAGACACTGTAAATCAATATGTCAGACATAGATCAAAATGCAGTATATCTTATTTGATTTTCCTTTGGACCCATTTTAAAGCTGTTTCAATTTTAAAAAAAAGTGAAGGGAAAATACTCATGAAGCAAACCCTTGGAGCCTCACTGTGACCATGGACGAGGGGTGGAGGGCCTCGCTAGCATGCAGAGCGCAGTGGATTCCTGCGGATGCGGTTAGGTTCAAACTCAGCACCCCACCATTTGCTCTCCCTTATGAGCCATCTAAATGTGTTCTAGTTCTTAAGATACTTGTAGCTTTCTTTTGACTGAGGTTTTTGTTTTACTTTCATAGTCTTGTTAGTGTTGTTTTTATTGTTTTCACTGTTTTTCTGTATATAAAATCCAAGATAGGTGAATCAGAGGCAGTAACTGGATTCATGGTTCCTTGGGGCAGGGCAGGGGAGGTGGGGAGGAAATGGGGAGCTAATAACAATGAGTCCAAGAATGAAGAAAATATCTAAACCTGATTATGGTGATGATTCTACAACGATATGTGAATTATATACCAATAAACTGTTAAAAAGTCCATCGCAAATTATATAATTAAATGGTTCAATCATATTAAGAAGAGTTGTACAATCATTACCACAATCGAATTTAGAACATTTTCTTCCTTCTTGTACTCACTGTTATTATTGTACTCACTTCCTTCAAACCGCCCCAGCCACAACTCAGGAACCATTAATCAAGATATTGTCTCAATAGATATACCTACCCTAGATTTCATATACACTAAAACATTTAAAAACAGCAAAAAACCTACTAAAAATAACAAAGTAAAACAAAAGTTTCCCAACTGAAAAGATAGAAAATATAAAAAACTAAAATCAATTTAAAATGGGTCAAAAAGGAGATCAATGGCTATGGTGCTAAATTTTAAAGGAATTGCATCTGCAATAATCCACTTTCCAATGCACTCTGCATAACAGCAAGGCTAACCACAACACTTGTCTATGCTCAGAGAGGACTCACAGAGCTTTATCCATACGTATTTCCCCTGCACTTTGTTTTTACTGAAGTAAAATGGGTCAAAACAGAGGTCAAATGATATCATGCTTTATTGTAATCATCTCTATAACACTCTCTGTCTGATAGCAAGACTACTGACATCCTTCAACTGAGTCAGAGAGGATTCACCGGAATCTTAAGCCACTTGTGTGGAACTTGCAAATGATTTTGGATTTCCACTGTCATCCATATCCTTCTGCAAATCAGGTGTTCACAATTTAAGCTCTAATACTATTCCCTCCTTCATATTTGAGTTTTAATTATTCACACTCCTCTGGTCACAAAGGCTGATGTGCTTCTTCCATGTGGACTTAGGTGACATTTCACTCAGAAGGCTGCTTGTTGAAAAATAAGACCCCCATGCGCCATTCTTTCTAAAAATCATACCATCTAAATTTCTTTACTACACTTTGCTATAGCATCCATATCTTCAGTGAGCATCAAAAAGGGCCAAGTCACAAGAACTAATTCTCATATTGGGCTAGAATTAAATGCAAGTCTAAATCCCATTCATGTTATCTATGGTTTACGTACATCTCTGGTTAATCTTAAGAGACATCATTGTAATTTTATATTAGAGAACATTATCAATCACCCCCAGGGGCACATGGCAATTCTATTGATAGTGTGAACTTTTTGATTAAAGAATCTATAAACGAATGCTGATCAAAAGGGAAAAATTCAAAATTGAATTTCAAATTACCAAGAACTCTAGACTTTCTAGAGCCACGTAAACTGGAAAAACCCAAGTCCTAAAATAATCCTTAAACCAAAAATATCCTCCAAAGTGGGTCACTCCACAAAGAGGTGGGATATGGGATAAGACCATCCACCTGAGGGTCTACACCAAGACAAGGCTGGGGCAAATCCCCACAGAAATGAAAGAACCTTGCCAGGAAATCAAGTTTAGGCCAGGGGAGAGGAACATCACTGATAGTTCTGTTGGCGAGCATGGTAGGTGATTGGGGAGAAATATCCTCACATTGGGAAGGGGTGCTAAACAATGATTGTAGGGAACCTATAGGGACAGATTTTATGTTCCTGGGTAAACACTACAAATATGTCTCTAGCCAAAGCTCAATAAAACATGCCATGGACTAAACACCAAGATGTCACTGGATGCTGACCTTGTGGTACGGTAAACCTTGTGGTCAGCATGGCATCACTCGGGCTACACAAGCGCTTAACACAGAGGCCCAGCAGAATGAACTGAGCCTGGCCTCAAAGGTGCCTGTACCCTTGGACTGAGGACTGGGGTGCTTAGATAGAAGAGGAAGCAGAGTGGCTGCCCTGGACCTGTGGAAGTGATGGTCATTGGACCTTGGGGGGAACCCCATTTGGTTGGAGTCCATCAAAAGGGACTCAGAATCACCATATATTTAGTACCTTGATGCTCCCCTCTCAGTGATATGACTGGCTTTGATCTGTTGGGCAGGGATTTAAACTTGGAAGAATTGATCCAGGATGTTTCCCCTGGCATCGATCCCCCCTGCTTAGGGTAAACAGAATTCAACTGAATATGAGATCTAACTGTGTGGAGCAACAACTCATGGGTTTCGGCTCAAGTTAGAACTGTACTTGCAGACTCCTCAAACCTACAGCAGAATGATGTGTCATCGGAAAACTTGATGGTGTTGCCAGTGCAATCATCTTATACTCCAGGGGGAATGATTGACAATGTGTTACTTTTCTGTTTCTATGGGTTTTTTCCCTGCCTTTCATTTGCTTGTTTTGTTTGTGTTTCTCTTTAGTTGTCTGCTAGTTGTTTTGCTGCTGTTGGTGGGGTAGTTGGTCTTACAGGGTATTAATTTGTCATAGTATGGCTGTCAAAGTAAACCCGAGCTATGCATATCCCAGGGACAAGCAGATGGATTCTGGCCCCAATTTAACTTTAGTCCCAATCCAAAGACAGTTAGTTTGGATAACATGGCCTTGCCCACCTCATGTAATGATCACTGAAGATAAGGGTGCTATAGCTAAGTGTGGTGAAGAAAACAAATGGTGCTCACTATCAATCGGAATAGTGTGTGGAGTCTTAAATTCAAACAAGTAGTCATCTAAACGAGGAGTGAACTATGTCCACAAAGAAGAAGCACACCAGCTTGCGTGACCCAAAGGCACGCAAAACAAAATTCAAAAATGACAAAGGGAAAAGTATCAGAGCCCAAATTTCGAAGACCCAATTTATAGAATGCTATAGAAGATAGGGGGGCCCCAAACCCATCTGCAGAGTATCTAGTCAGATTAAGCCACCAGCAGATCCCCTCTAGTCACAGGAAAGTGTCTCGAACAGCTTTTCTATCAGATAGAGATCATTGTAAGTGTGATTATGCTGGAATGAACTGGATACATGGTCAGATGACCTCCCTTCTAACCTGAACTTGTTCTTGGTCAGTGGTTTTCAACCTTCCTAATATACATTTACTACAGTCCCTCATATTGTGGTGACCCCCCCAACCATAAAATTATTTTTGTTGCTACTTCATAACTGTAATTTTGCTACTGTTATGAATCGTCATGTAAAACCTGATAAGCAGGAAGTATTTTCATTGTTACAATTTGAACACAATTAAAGCAGAGTGATTAATCACAAAAACATTTTCTATTGTGAAAGACTAATTTCTAACTACAAATGAAATTAATTTTGTTGTAAAGCATAGTGTAGCATGGGTAACAGTTTTCACGCCAGTTACTCGTATGTGGGCATATCTGCATATGGGCAGCCCTGCCTAGAGACAGCTAGAGGAACAGTGTCTTGGTTCCTAAGACCATTGGAAATGTGTTTTCAGGTCTTAGGTGACTCCTGTGAAAGGGTTGTTTGACCCCCAACGGGTAGTAACCAACAGGTTGACAACTGCTGTTTAGGTGAGAGCATTTCTTGCTTGTTCTAAGACAAGGTGGTCTTTTCTTTCTTACTCATTATTTGTAATTTTATCTCTAAAGAATTGATTGTGTTAATGATTATGTAAGTCTTCTTGATATGACTGAACTATTGAATTGTGTGATATATGTGGATTAAGTACCAATAAAACTGTTTTAAAAAAGGCTCAGAAACCCACACAGGCAGTCTATCCTGTCCCATAGAGTCACTATGAGTCGGCATTGACTCAATGGCAGTGAGCTTGGTTTGTTTTTTGACCAAATCACAGGGCACTATTACTTTGTCTTACAGCTCAAATTCTTCACTGTGCCAAATCCCAGGCTGAACTTTTACTATCTGTAAATCTAGAAACCTTTTGAGCTTTCTGCAGCACTAGTTCTGTATAAACTCCACTCCAACTATGAATAATCTCTACTGCGCCGATACTCAAACCAAACTCTGCCAGTGAGTTGATTTCCACCCAAAGCAGTTCTGCCCATAGGACAGGGTAGAACTGCCCCTCTGGATTTTTAAGACTGTCACTTTATAGGAGTAGAAAGCTTCATCTTTCCTCCTCAGAGTAGCTGATGGTTCCAAACAGCTGATCTTGCAGTCAGCAGCCCAACATGTAGCTATCATGTTGTCTATTGTCTATACTGCCTACTATATATTGTCTATTCTCTTTACTCAATGCATTAAAACATCTATTAATTTTTTTAAAAAGTAAAATGTATGTATTCCACTTTGTTAGTGCTTTTATTCACTTGTATCTCAATTTGGGTCTATCCTAATTCCGTCATATCAATCAACCAACAAATATGCATTAAAGCACCCAAAATGCAGATATAACAATAAGCAATATTAAGTCCTTTAGAGCTGGGCTAAATTATATAGTTAGAATATAATCAGGTGCACAGAGATTAAAAAAACCCCAAATATGATGCAAAATCAACTAGCTAATATTATTTCTAATTAATTCTTAACTCTGATAACTTAAAAAAAATCTTATGAAAACTTACACATCGGATTGGTTTTGTTCATATAAAGCCTTCATCTCCTCCAGAATTTGTCTGAGTCCATCCTCCTGGAATATATAAACTGCTTTTGATATATATCCATGGATTCCCCAATGCATTCAATTAATCCCCTAAATCTATCTGTACTACATTTATCCTCAATTTATATATATAATTTATTTAAAATCCATAGCCATTGCATAAATTCTGGCTATTTATGTACCTATATCAAAAATAAAGGCTTAATCGAGCATGAAAGTACACATTCTCACTGCAAAAACAACAAATACAAGTTTTAAAATATTTCTCCCAATTTTTTCCCCCAAAGACACAGTTTTGGTTTGTATTGCAAGAAAAGAAAAGCCAAAGGAATTTTTCCTACCATCTACCTTAAGATAGAAATTTTTCACTTAGACAAATAAAATGTTTTAATTCTAAAATTCATAAATGTTAATAAGATAGTTGACCATTTGAAAAGAAGTGACATCACATATTCTTTCAGCCAAAATACAGTCTTGGGTTCAACCAACCCTGTAGCCAATTATATGTTGAAAATATCTGATGATGATGAATAGCCTTGTTTACTCTTGATGTCATTTATTACCCATTTCATCTCCACAATTCTAAAAGTTACAAGTCCTGCTAGTCTTCAATCACTTAAAAAACTCATTTATCAATATCTGTAGAATTGAGTTTCAATCATCCACATTTCTCACCACTAGCTCATCTCTCTGCCTCCATTAGTTCTTCTCTTCTGATGCATTTTCCATATTGCCAATAACCAAAACCACTTCCATTAAGTACATTTTGATTAAATGACCCTATAGGACGGAGAAAATTGCTCCCTATGGTTTACACAGCTGTAAATCTTTACAGAAGCGGCTATCTTTCTCCCTTAGAATGGCTGGTGTGTTTGAATTGCTGACCATTAGGCTAGCAGCCCAATGCATAACTCCAGGCCTCATTTTACTGCCAATAAGTACTCCAAAATATAAAAACATCCCGCCACACCCCTACCTGAAAACCTCTACCTGATTCCAAATGCCTGTGGAATAATGCCGAAGTTTTTCTAATCCTAGAACCCACCATTGACATCTCCATACATAACCTTTCCAGTTGTGATCATGAGTCTTAAGCCATTGTTTATCACCTGCCTGTGTGAGGGCTAATACTTCATACAAGGCTCGAACACCCACTCCCAACCCCCCAGTAGCATTTCTCTTTATGCTCCCATCTACGCAACACCAGTTTCACTTACCACATTGCATTCTATTCACTTGTGTTTCTTGGTCCTCTCACTGACATCTATCTAGTTGCTGCCCTATGATTGTTTACTACGATGCTTAAACGTACAGGCTCTTGAGCCAGACTTCCAGGGTTCAAGCTCTAGCTCTGCTCTTTACTGGCTATATCACCACTGACAAATCTCCTAACTTCAATTCTCCACTCACATGTTTGAGGTGGGGGGAGACAGCTCAGATCTCACACAATTATGAGGAGAGACAATTGCAAGCTAAGTGCTGAACATCATTCCTACTTCCATGTTATTGTAGTGGACAAATAATCATAATAGTAACAATACGACTGTTAGCACTATTATTATTTCTTGTAGAAACAGCATACAGGGACTCAGCCCTGGGTGTGTCAGGTACAGTTCCTCACTACACCAAGAGCTCTGTACCATCATCATGCCCATTTTTGTTGGTGAGAACACTGGACGCACAGAAAGCCTGAGTCCACAGTGATCGAACAGAGTATGAATCTCAGTCTGGCACCAGAGGCCTACTTCATCATCACATTTTGCTCACTGAGTGCGTGCGCGCACACTAACGCGCATAAAACGCTAGATCCAATAAAAACGACTGGTTCTGTGGGTTTCTGAGGCTGTCAATCTTTAAAAGAACAGAAAGCTTCCAGCTTTCTTCGGCAGAATGGAGGTGGATTCGAATTTACTTTAGTTCGTATTAGGCAACCTTTTACTTGGCTAAGCAAAGGAAAAGCAACAAAGCTAAAAATGAAGCAAAACGGAAGGAAGTAGACTTTGAGGAAGCGCAATTGCTGAGTTGTACAGTAACTTCCTTCTTTCTCCCACAGTAACCTTTTGTTATGCTGTTACTTTCCCTTCGGGAACTTGGCTCACACCCTCAGGGGAATCTGAAGCAAACCGCGAAAAGAGCAGCCCAGGGGAGATCCCGCTCACCCTCCAGCCCCTTTCAGCCAAGCTCCCCGGACCTCCATCCCGCCCTCTGCCGTCCAGCCCGTCATATTAAAGGCGGGCAGCTGCCCTTCTGGCGTGTGGTGCAGTTCGCGGACCACCTCCGTCGCCTTTTCACAGAACATGGTGGGTAGACCTGGTACCGGGACCTCCTTGTCGGCCGCCCACTTGACCGAAGAGTCTGCGGGCTCCCTGCAGCCTAGTTCGCGCCGCGCTTATTAGCGCAGGTCTAGGAAATCGCCTGCGCTTTGGCGGTAAAAATCCCCAACCAATGGGAAGGCAAGGACGCAGGTTGCGTGGCTACGGTGGTTGCAAACGGACAATTCCATACGCGGTAGAGAAATATGACCGGAAGTGGGGAGGCGGTGACCGGTGCCTTCTTCCGGTGGAACGCGGCCCTCCGGAAAGAGTCCTTGGGGTTCCATTTGACTTTATCCATGAGGTGAGACGAATTTTCCAATACTAATCTGAGCACATAGTTTAGGGAGCAGTATAGCTTGGAATAGATGTACCGCCCACACCCCCCGAAACTTCCTCTTTTCCCTTTTTTAAAAATAAAAATCATTCTATTGAGGGCTCATATAACTATCCATATGTACATACATTGTGTCACGCTCATTTGTACATTTTTGCCATCATTCTCAAAACATTTGCTTTCTCCTTACTCCCTTTATATCAGCTCCTCACTTTTTCCCCTGCTTCATGGAACCTTGATCATTTATCAATTATTTTGTCATGTCTTACAGTGCCCACATCTCCCTTCATCCACTTTTCTGTTGTGCAACTCCATGGAGGGGGTTATATGTAAATCCTTGTAATCAGTCGCCCCCCTTTTTTTTTAAATCATTTTATTGGGGGCTTGTACAACCCTTATCACAATCAATACATCATTCCATTGTGTTTAGGACATTTGTGCATTTGTTGACCTCATCATTCTCAACACATTTCCTTTCTAATTGAGCCCTTGGTATCAGCTCCTCGTTTTTCTATCTCCCTCCCTACCCCCTCCCTCCTAAACCCTTGTTAATATTGATAGGTTTAGAATTAAGGTAGCAGATGGACATTGGACCTCCACTTCTTTTCTCCCTCAATTGCAAGAACACTTTGTTCTATTGAACTGGCATGCCGTGATGCTCACCTTAAAAGCTTGAAAATAAACAATCCGCGATCTAGCTCAGAAACAGCAAAGCCCACGTGGGAGAAGCACACCAGCATGTGTGATCACGAGGTGTTGAAGGGATCAGGCATTAAAGAACAAAAAAAATCACATCATTGTGAATGAGGAAGGGTATGGAGTAGGGACGAGGCCAAAACCCATCTGAAGGAAAGTGGACATCCCCTTACAGAACGGTTGTGGGAAGAGAAGAGGTGTTCAGGGTGCAGTGGAGCAACAATGAAACATACAGCTTTGCTCTAGTTATTTTCTATTTGTTTATGTATTTGTTTGTATCATTTTATCAGGAGCTTGCACATCTCTTATCACAACCCATACATACATTGTGTGGAGCACATTTCTACATTTGTTGCCATCATTATTCTCAAAACCTTTGCTTTCTACTTGAGCCCTTGGTATCAACTCCTCATTTTCTCCAACCCTCCCCGCTACCCCCTCCCTCATGAACCCTTGATAATTTATAAATTATTATTTTGTCATATCTTACACTGTCCGACATCTCCCTTCACCCACTTTTCTGTTGTCCTTCCTCCAGGGTGGAGGTTATGTAGGTCCTTGTAATCGGTCCCCCCTTAATACCCCACTTTCCCTCCACCCTCACGGTATAGCCATTCTTAGCACTGGTCCTAAAGAGAGCGTCTGACCTGGATTCCCTGTGTTTCAAGTTCCTATCTGTACCAGTGTACATCCTCTGGTCTAGCCAGATTTGTGCGGCAGAATTGGGATCATGATACAGGAGGGGGTTGGGAGAGGAAGCATTTAGGAATTAGAGGAAAGTTGTATGTTTCATCATTGCTACACTGCACCGACTGGATCATCTCCCGACAACCCTTCTGAAAGGGGATGACCACTTGCCTACACATGGTTCTTGGGTTCCCAATCTTCACTGCCCTCATTCACAATGATATAAATTTTTTGTTCTTTGATGCCTGATACCTGATCCCTTTGAAACATCATGATCACACAGGCTGGTGTGCTTCTTCCATGTTGCCTTTGTTGCTTCTGAGCTAGATGGCTGCTTGTTTACCTTCAAGTCTTTAAGAGCCCAGACGCTATCTCTTTTGACAGCCAGGATTTGTTTCACCACATTTGTTTATGCGCCCATTTGTCTTCAGCAATCATATCGGGAAGGTGAGCACACAATTATATGACTTTTTTTGTTCTTTGATGCCTGATAACTGATCCCTTTGGCACCTCATGATCACACAGGCTGGTGTGCTTCTTCCATGTGGGTTTTCTTGTTTCTGAGCTAGACAGCTGCTTATTTACTTTGAAGTCTCTAAGACCCTATATCTTTTGATAGCCATTTGTCTTCAGTGATCAGATCATTACACACCTCTTTTTAACAAGTTTAAACTATTGTATTATATGACATCTGAATTATATGTCAATAAAACTGAAAAAATTTTAAAGATTAAAGGAATATATGGAGTCGCTATACTAAAAAGAACTAGTCAATATTGCATCATGTTAAGAGGTATCATATAAGAACCAAAGGTACTGAAAGAAGAAGTCCAAGTTGCACTGAAAGCATTAGTCAAAAACAAGGCTCCAGGAATTGTTGGAAAACCCACTGTAGGCAGTTACATAATCTAATAACTTGAGAAAGGGTAAAGTCTAGCCTGTCAATAGGGTCACAGCGAATGAGGCCTCTGTGGGGCCTGGCTTTCTCCAGAGGATTTTGGGTATTCCTGTATTGCTATCTTGTGGTGGAACACACTGTCTCTTTTCTACACAATCCTGTTGACAAACCACATGGAGACACACTGAGAGAGCCAGAGCCCTGGAGCTGGAGGAGCCACATAGTGACCCCTGCCAGCACCAAGATCCTTCACCGCTACTGGATCTACATGACTTTCCACCCACTGGTCTGTGATATTCTTGCATTTGGCATTATTGCATGGCTACATGAGTCTAAAGAGGAATTTATTGACCAGTATTGGACATAGGGGATAATATTGGACTTACGGACTTGATCTGGACTGGGCTGGGATGTTTCTCAATATACAATTGCTCTTTTATACAAAGCTCTTTCTTATACACATGAGTGTCTGTGAATTTGTTTCTCTGGTCTACCTGGACTAACACATTATGCTACCTGGAGTGGTGTACTAGAGAAACAAATCACAAAGATGGAGAGTGGATGCTTGTTTGACGTCTGCTCATGGTAGTACTTTTTTGGCTAGCCAGAGGTTAGATCTGGCCATTCAGTTTGCTGGGTTGTTTTATGGAAAAAATACAGGAAGTTAAACTTTTTATGATTTCCTTTGATTGCTGTCTTTGGTGATTCCTGTACTAACTGGTAAAAATGAATGTGATTAATGCATATTTAGAGCTCAGGGGTAGAAATCCAGATTGGAGACTGGAAAGTCAACTCGGTGCTCCTCAAGGGGACAGGCACTCCCCTCTCTGGATCTCACTTTTAACATCGATACACAAAGGTCGATTCTGTGAGGGTCACAGACTGGGGACTCCCATGGCCAAATGAGGACCTGTGTGGACTCTGGTTGGCCTGCTTATTCACTGCCATCTAGAAGATTCCAACTCACAGTGACCCTGTAAGACCGAGCGGAACTGCCCCTGTGGGTTTCCGAGGCTGAAATTCTATATGGACTAGAAGGTCTCATCTCTGCACAGCCCCCCACCCTATCCCCCAACCCCCGCTCCCCCAGTGTGACTGGTGGTTTCAAACTACTGACCTTCTAGTTAGCTGCCCAACACATAACCCACTGTGCCATCAGGGCTCTTTGGCCTACTTGGCTTCTATCCAATGTTATTGAATCGCCTTTGAAAAAATCAGGAGGTTTTTAAGAAAACAGGAATTTTGACTTTCTCTAGAAAAATCGATCTGGCATCACTGGAACCTAAACTAGAGGATCCACAATTCCACGTGGCTCTGGGAATCTCAACATTTCTTCCTCCTGCTCAAAGTAAAATGGTTTAAGGGGACCTTTCACAGCTGGTGGGCTGGTCTCCTTTCTAGAAAGTTGCCTCTGTAAAGAAAATGCATCTTTCTTCCCTTTTACCTAGTTGGGGGTGGTGAGGGTAGCAGGAGCTATTGGGTTAAGAAAAAACAGTCCAGGTAGCTTCAGTCTGCCCTGCCAGGGCTTTAGAGGCCAAGCCTTTTTTGCTCCAGCTGACTGACCTGCTGTTTCCAGGGCAGCCCCACCATCTGTTCCCAGATGCAGGGAGGGAGCCGACTTTCCTCCATCACACCTGCCCCAAACTCAGGCCCAGAACTACTGTCTAAACACAGAACAACTTTTGTCTGTGGCCAAATGTGGGACCCCAAATTTCTTCCCTCTTTCCCGATACTCCTTCAGTGACTTGATGACCTGGGCCAGGCTGAGATGAATTAGCTTGCTCCTCACAGCTGGCTGCTGGGTTCCAGTCAACTCCCAGAGGCCACTGGCTGTGCCCATCAGTAGAAGTGGGAGTTGAGAACCCTCAGCTCTTGGCTGAGCAGCTCTGTCAGTCTGTAGCTGTTGACTGTAGCTGCTTCTGACAGCCAGTCTAGCTGGTGCTTTAAGTCATTTCAGTCGCTCCACCTCAGCTGTGATTAGTCTAGTCTCTGTAGCCTCAGAGGGAGGGGAAAACAAAACACCTCAATGACTTTGAATCAGAGTGGGTTATCCTCTTTTAAAAGGCAGAAAGTCTGAATTGGAGGATATTTTTGGGGGGGGTCTCTTTTATGCATTTCACATTTATGAAATAAGAACTAACAGTATTTGTTCCAGTAAGTGGATCAGAACCACCTAAGGGCACACTCCTCCCACCAGGCCACGCCTCACTAAGAATAGAGGTCCATCACTTGTCTGGCATTTTGTGGTACTGTGGTGACTTTTGTTTTGTGAGATACTGGGAGCTATGTGATTGGCATTTCATATACCAGCAGGGTCACCCAAAGAGCTTCCAGACAAAGAACAGACAATGAAGAAGGAATTGGCTGCCTGCATGGGAAGAATGAGCCATTGAAAACCCTATGGATAGCAGCAACACTGTCAGTTACTAGACCCCCCATGAACAACAGAAGAACATTGTCAGAACGTGTGCCAGAAGATGAGCTCTTCAACTTGGAAAGTACTCAAAATACGGCTGAGGAAGAGGAAGAGCTGACTTTTCATAGGCAAGTCGACCATAATGATGCAAATCGAGTATAGCCATCAGGACCTTCATTTGCTGATGGGGCACAACTCAAAATGAGGAGAAACAGTTCAAATCGTCATTAATAATTGAAACTTGGGATGTATGAAATATGAATCTAGGGACATTGGAAGTCATTAAAAATGAAATGGAATACATAAAGATTGATATTGTAAGCATTAGTTAGCTGAAATGGACTGATATTGACCATTTTGAAACAGAAAATCTTACGGTTTACTCTGCTGGAAATGACACAATCAAGAGAAACAACATTGCATTCATCATCAAAAGGACATTTTAAGATCTATTTTAATGTACAATGCTATCTTTGATAGGATGCTATCTATGCCCCTTCAAGGAGAACCAATCAATACAACTATTGTTCAAATTTATGCACCAACCACCCAAAGCTGGTGATGCAGAAATTGAATAATTCTACCACCATATTCAGTCCCAAATTTGTCAGACTTGCTATCAAAATGCTATTGGAATGCAAAAGTTGAAAACAAAGAGGAAGGATCAGTAGTTGAAAAATATGGTCTTGGTGATAGAAAACAAGCTGGAGATCGCATGACAGAGTTTGCAAGACCAATAAATTGCTGATAGCATATACTATATTTTCCAACTTCTGTTCTTTCCTCTTTGGTTCCAACATTTGCACTCCAATCACCAATAATTACCAATTTATCTTGATTGGATGTTAGAATTTTGCATGATTAATGATTTCTTCAAACATTTGATCAACAACAAAAAAGGTGACCATAAATGTGGACTTCTCCAGATGGAATACACGGAAATCAAATTGACTACACCTGTGGGAAGAGACAATAAAAGAAGCGCAATATCAGCAACTGAAACCAGTCCAGGGACTGATTGTGGAACAGATCAGCAATTGTTCATATGTGAGCTCAAGTTGAAGTTCAAGAAAATTAAAACAAGTACACGAGAGTCGATATACAACCTTGATAATAACCAACCAAATTTTGAGAACATCTCTGAATAAAGCACAGTGTCATTATAAAAAAAAGGAAATAAAGAAAAGATACAAGTGCATGTCCAAAGAGACTCTGAAACTTACTCTTAATCAGAGAGTAGCTAAAGCAAAAGGAAGAAATGATGAAGTAAAGAGCTAAATAGAAAATTTCAAAGGACAACTCGAGAATACAAAGTAAAATATTATCACAAAATGTGCAAAAGCCTAGAGTTAGAAAACCAAAACAGAACATATTCAGCATATCTTAAACTGAAAGAACTGAAGAAAAATGTCAAGTCTTGAGGTGCAATATTAAAAAATTCTATGGGCAAAATATTGAATGATGAAGGAAACATCTGAGGAAGATGGAAACAATATGGAGTCACTGTATCAAAAAGAATAGACCAACATTCAACCATTTCAGGAGGTAACATATGAGCAAGAACCAATGGTCAGGAAAGAAGAAATTCAAGATGCATGGAAAGCACTAGCCCAAAACAAGATGCCAGGAATTGCTGGAATATCTATTGAAATGTTTCCACAAGCTGATAAAGCACTGGCAGCACTCACTCATCTATGTCAGGAAATTTGGAATACAGCTACTTGGCTGACGGACTGGAAAAGATCCATATGTGTATACATACCAAAGAAGGGAGACCAACAGAATGGTCAAATTATGTAACACTATCATTGGCATCACATGTGAGTCAAATTGTACTGAAGCTAATACAACAACAGTTGCATTGATTCATTGACAGAAAGTTACCATATTCAGCATTCAAGAGCCATCGTGGCACAGTGGTTACAGGTTGGATTGCAAACCCCAAGGTCAGCAGTTCAAAACCACCAGTCACTCCGTGGGAGAAAGGCAAGGTTTTCTACTCCCATAATGAGTTACAGTCTCAGAAACTCACAGGGGCAGTTAGTTCTACCCTATACTATAGGGTCAGGATGAGTTGTCATCAACTACAAGGCAGTGAGTTTGGTTTCCCAGAGATTTAAGCCAGATTCAGAAGAGGATGTGGAACAAAGGATATCAGATATCAGATGGATCTTGCCTGAAAGCAGTGAATACCCTAAAGATGGTTACTTATGTTTTATTAACACCCAAGCTATCTGACTGTGTGGATCATAAGAAAACATGGATAGTTTTGAGAAGAGAATTCCAGAACACTTATAGAACAAGGGTAGATTGCATGGTTTAAGAACCAAGAAAGGTGTGCATCCTGGTTGCACCCACTTATTATACTTTTTCAATTGTATGGTGAGCAAATAATCAGAGAAGCCAAATTATATGAAGAAGAACACAGAATCAGATTTGGAGGAAATATTATTAACTACCTGCTATATGCAGACGACACAGTTTGGCTTGCTGACAAGGATGGGGGACTTGAAGCACTTGCTGGTGAAGATCAAGGATTGCAGCCTTCAATGTGGGATACAACTCAACACAAAGAAAACCAAAATCCTCACAACTGAACCAATAGGTAACATGATGATAAATCGAGAAAAACCTGAAGTTGTCAAGGATTTTGTCTTGTCTGGATCCACAAGCAATGCTCCTGGAAGCAGCAGTCAAGAGATGAAAAGATACATTGCACTGGGTAGATCTGCTGCATAAGAGCTCTTTAGAATGTTGAAAAGTTAGGATGTTACTTTAAGCAGGAAGTACACCTGATCCAAACCATAGTATTTTCATTTGCCTCATCTGCATGTGAAAAGCTTGCCATTGAGTGAAGAAGACCCAGGTAAACTGTATGAATTTGAACCATGGTACTGGCAAAGAATATTGACAGTACCATGGACTGCCAAAAGAACAAACAAAATCTGTCTTGGAAGTACGGCCAGAATTCCCATTAGAAGTAAGGATGGTGAGACTTTGGACATGTTGTCAGTGGAGACCAGTCCCTGGAGAGGCATCATGCTTAGAAAAATGGAAGGGCTGTGAAAAAAGGTTGAAGGCCCTTGAAGAGCTGGATTGACACAGTGACGACAACAAGAGGACTGAGCATAGGAACACTTGGGTGGATGGAGGAGGAGCTGTTATTGTTACATTCTGCTGTGAATAGGTTTGCCATGGACCAGAACCAACTGGATGGCAAACTAACAACAACAACAACAACAACAGGGAGAGACATTAAAAAGCCAAACTCACTGCCATTGAGTTGACCTTGATTCAGAGCAACCCTGGAGGACAGGGTAGGACTGGCACCCGTGAGTTTCCCGAGAGTGTAACTTTTCACAGGAGGGGAAAGCCCCTTTAACCTACTACTTAGCAGCCCAGCCCATCACCAGGGCTCCACAAGGATAGAGAGAAACACTGTTAGGGCTGGATAGGGCAGAGGCTGTACACTGGTACAAATGAGGGCTGGAGGTACAGGGAATCCTTGGTGGACGATACCTTCAGGACCAAGGGTGTGAGGGGCGATGCTGGGAGAGTGGAGGGTGAGTGGGTTGGAAAGGGGGAACTGATTACAGGATCCACATGTGACCTCTTCCCTGGGAGAGGGACAGCAGAGAACCGGGGAAGGGAGACTCCGGATAGGGCAAGATATGACAAAATAACGATGTATAAATTACCAAGGGCACATGAGGGAGGGGGGGAAGGGGAGGGAGGGGAAAAAAAGAGGACCTGATGCAAAGGGCTTAAGTGGAGAGCAAATGCTTTGAGAATGATTGGGGTAGGGAATGTATGGATGTGCTTTATACAATTGATGTATGAATATGTATGGATTGTGATAAGAGTTGTATGAGTCCCTAATAAAATGTAAAAAAGGAAAAGAGGAGAAAAAAATTATTAGGGCAAAGACTGTACAGATGTGCTTTACACAATTGATGTATGTATATGTATGAACTGTGATAAGAGTTGTATGAGCCCCTAATAAATTGTTAAAAAAAATGATCCTCAATTCTATCTGAATCCTTGCCAGAGCTGCAAGTTGCCTTAATAAACACGTGCAAAAAAAGTACCTCTGGCAGCAGACCGCTCAGGTTCAAATCCAGGCTCTCTAACTTATTGACTATGTGACCTTGGGCAAACCTGGACCTCTCTGTGCTTCCAAAGACTCACTTTCCAAAAGGGAAGTCATAAGCCAACTTTTCTTATTCCTCACTGGGTTGCTTTGAAGATGAAATGAGACATCTGTCTAAAAATGCTTCTGACCATCCCTTGGTTCTCAGAGCTCCACAAATGCTATGGATTATTGTTATAAGATTATGAATGATTTTTTCCAAGGGTAGTGCAAAGATTAACATCAGTGCTACTTCTCTCTGACAAAATATAAATCCAAATTTCTAAATAGCAGGGTCTGAACGGATGCGCTGTTAACAGCATCTTGCTTTTCTCCCATCACTTGTCACAGTAAATATGATAAGAAATGCTGGGCTAGGGCCTGCAGCCAAGCCCCTCACTGGCAGCGTGCAGGACCTCAGGTTGTTGCCAGGCCAAGGGACATCACAATGGCAAGAGGAGACTCCACAAAGGGCCCCTGCTTCCTCCCCCACGCCACCCTTCCCCACATTCAGGGTGAAACGTCAAAATACAATTTTTTTTGTCACCTGGTGAAATAATGAGCCCCCATTCCCGTTGCCTTGGTATCATCAGAGCGCAACAGCCACGTGGGGTAATCGCTGTCTCCGTGTTAATGCTGCTCAGTTCAAACATTTTCACAGGCCCTGGCGAAATGAAACCCGTGCTTTCTACCTAGGTAGAGTTTGAGGCGATTCAGCCCATTTGCTTCTGCTGAAGAGGCTACCTCAGAAAAACAGGAAATAAAAACATAGAGGGTGCCATTGACATTAGGTTTCTCGTTTTCTTCCTTTCTTCCCTACCTTCCTTTCTTCTTGCCCTTCTCTTTCTCTTTTCTTCCTTCCCTCCCTTTGCTCACGTCTTCCTGCCTGCCTTCACTTTCCATCTTCCCTCCCAAACTCCTCCATTTCTTCTTCGCTCCTCTCTCCCCACCGCCACCTTTCTCCTTTCCTTCCCTGCCTTTTCCCTTCAGCCTCCCAGTTTCCCTCCTTCACTCTCTCCTTTGCTCCTTCCTTCCCCCACCTTGTTTTGATCCAGTGATTTGTACTCCTTTCTTCCTCTCATCCCACCCCTCCCCATTGCTGGAGAAACATCAGTTCCTTGTGGTGCTGGTTTCTTGGCGCCAGACCCTGTTCTTTGGGTGTTCACAAGTCTGTGTCCTGTGTGCAAACATAAGACAGACATATGATCAGGATTGGACAGAAGATGGGATTTGACAGGTGTTCTGCATCCCAAATCTCCAGGAGGCAAAGGTAAAGTCAGGCTCCTGCCTTTAAGGTTATGTCTCCCATTGTAACTGCATCCCACAAAGGCTCCTGCCTCCTGGCCACCTGAGGCCTGCTGCCTGCCTTCCTCTAGCTCCTGGGGAATTGGGGCAGCAGTGGCAAGAACAACAAAAATCCCCAGGACTTGACAAGAAGGGAAGCTGCCTTGCTCGAGAGACGGCCCCTCACCCACCTGCATGATGTTGAGATACAGGTTCTCATCCCTGTGACTGGGCAAGAAACACCCCCTCCCCAAACGCAGTGGCTTCAAACAAGGACCATCATCGTGTGGTTGCTGGGAGGCCACTGGGTCGTGCTTGGAGTCTCCCATGAGTTGGCAGTCTCATGGGAGCTGGGGCACTCAGAGGGCTGGCAGCTGAAGCTGGCCGTTAGCTGGGTGCTTAGCTGGGTTGTTGGTTGGAGTGTCTCCACGTGGCCTTTCCAGGCAGCTCAGGCTTCTTTCAGCATAGTGTCCGGGTTCTGAGAAGTGTCCTGAGAGGTAGCACGTGGAGGCTGGACATTCTAAGGGTGAGCACTCAAGAAGAAGTCTTTGAAGGGATTTTTCAGAAGCTGTGAAGCACTTTGTGGGAGGGAAGGGGGTTGCCCAAACTAGATGTCACAATGTCATCTTCTCCATAATCTATTGGTCACAGAGGTCATGAAACATCCCAATTTAAGGGGAAAGGGCATAGACTCTACCTTCCTATAGGTAGCCTGTCAAGGAATTTGGGGGTCACATACGAAGACTGGGAGACCCTGGGTGGCACAAATGGTTAAGGACTCAACGTATCAAGAGGTGGGCAGCTGCACCCCTCAGAAGAAATAACTAATGGCCTGCTTCTAGAAGCCCACAGGCTTGAGAATCCTGTGATGTGTAGTTTCTCCCTGGCACCCAGGGGGTCCTCGGGAACCAGAACCAACATAAGAGCAATGGGTTGGGTTTTTGTTGGTTTTGTTTGGGCTAATATTAAAACGATTAGTATGAAATTATATATGTATTGTGTTTAACTCTCAGGACTCTGATTATGCTGAAGTTGAACAAAACCGTCTGCCTCTTCTATGAACACCAGCCGATGGAGGCAAAGGGTGAGGGTCTAGAGGAAGAATGAATGTCCCATTCCCATCCTTATGTTTCAGTTGTCCTTAAAGGGCACAGGGGACAAACCAGACGTCTTTGATATGATTTTAGCCTAATGATGTGCTAGTATGATGATGAGCAGCCTGAAAAGTGGTTTTAACTAATGTGATCCAATATTTGAAAAGTTGACGATTTCACATCGAATTTTATATTCTCAGCATCTCAGTTACAAACAGAAAATCAGGCCTTAAAATCCTTGCATTTCCCCAAGGCAACAACAGTCTGGAGCTAGAATTTGAATGTCCCCTGTGGATGAGCTGACACGTGCCTGTTAACCACAGTCTCCATCCATCCCTATTGCCCCCAAAACAGAGGTTGGCTACAAGTATCCTTTATCTATATGGCTAAATAGGTTAGTTAGTTTGGATTGGGTTGCTAGTTTTTCCTGTTTTGTTTTGCTTACTTTTGATTTTTGGGGGGGCTAGGAAATGGTGTGTATTTTGGTACCATGTCTTCCAAAGCGAGAAAACCAAACCCAGTAAGCCAAGAAGGTCAAACAGTCTAGATTAATGATGAAAGGAGGAGCCCTGTTGGTGAGGTAGATTATGAGTTGGACTTCTAACTGCAAGATTAGAAGTTCGAAACTCCCCCCACCCCCACTCCACAAGAGAAAGATGAGATTTTCTACTCCTGTAAAGATTTACAGCCTTGGAAACCCACAGGGGCAGTTCTATACTCTGTCCAAAGGGTTGCTATATGTCAGAATTGATTCCAGGGTAGTGAGGTTTTCTTGATTGATATAAATAATTTTTGGTGAGTATTGAAAAAACCAGTCAATATTATTTTTAATACACATCAAAAAGGTCCACATTAATTGTTCCCACAACCCTGCCACCTTCTTTCTTTATTCCCTTGCCTCCCACTCTCCTTTCTTCCTCCCTATGGTCTTTTATCTCATTCGTTTTCTTTCAAGGGTTAGCCTAGGAGTGGGAAAGTCTGACTAATTCTTAACCAAAAGACTAAATTGGTGTTATTACTTGGGTTAAATTTTTTTCTTTTCTCTTCTTCTATTGGTTTGTGTCATGTAACCCAGAAAATGGGAAACATTTGGAACATCAAAACACTATCCTTTCTCAGTAGACTACAAGCATTAAAGGCAACAGAGATAAATACTCCAATAATAACAATAACATACAAGGATAGCTAGAGAGATAAATAGATAGATAGAAAAACCACAAAATCTGAGCAGTTGTGGGAAGGAGAATGGGAATAGCCCCATGAATAAATATAGGTTTGCCAGAGAATAGTTCTATATACATATTAGCATATACTACAAATATGACCATGAATATAATAGTGCATCCAGGAGGCATAGTTAGGAAATGTCTTAGCTAGAACAAAACCCCTTGAGGGAGCGTGTCCTAAATATCGGGGATCAGGAACATAGCTCTGAGAGACCTCAAGATCAATTGGTACAAACTAGCTCACAAAGACAATGTTCTGTATCCATCAGGGAAGTGACTGGGGTCTTCAAAAGCTAGTGAGTAGCAAACTAAAAGTCGGTTCTTGGTCTCACCCTATGTGTTGGACAGGGTTCTCTAGAGAGACAAAACCATATTGCTAGTAATTATATATAAATATATTTATAAAGCTAGATATGCAATACAAGAAATGAACCACTAAATTATATACAGATAGATAACACAAGAAACTAACAGTTAAATTATAAAACAGTGAGACACTAGCAGTCCTTTAAGGCTTGAGAGCCGCCAGTTGCCAGTCCCATTCTGTAGAGAGAGCTGGGCTATATATACCCAGGCAGCAAACAGCAAGGCAATTCACCAACTGTCACCAATTGTCGGTCCCCAGCTCCAGAGACGAACATTCCAATCCTGTGGGATTAAATGGACCTCAACTTACAGCGACAGAGTCCACAAGCTAGGCATCCCACAGGTAGTGTACCCCTTTAAATTGAGGCACAGAACAAGCAAGGCGAGGCTCACGAAGCCATTTATCCCTCTGCCCTTCGATTAATCCTACTTGTGTTTATCGGCCAGGCTGGCACAATAAACTATTGCACCCTGTCTGGAGCAAATACCATTGAAGAAGCTCAAGATGCCTGGCAACAATTAGTCCAAATCAGTAATGGACTATGCGTACCTCAGCCTCTATGATGCTAAGGTCAGAAGAACTAAATGGTGCCTGCCTATCACAAACAGCTGCTCTGAAAGGGATCATGGTACATGATCCTAGATAGAGTGGGGAGTAATGTGTAAGAAAACTGAAAGTCATACTACTACTACCAATAGTAATAATAATAATGATAAAAGATGAGGTTTATTGGTTAGATAGACTAGTGAGATCCCCACTACTATGGTCCTTCATCACCCTTCAGGTCTGGAACTGAATTCAACCCCCTGAAAAATAGACAGGTTTATAAAGTGAACCTTATGAGAAAAGATTGCAGCCCTCAGTATGGATTACAACTCAATGTCAAGAAGACACACATCCTCACAACTTGATCAATAGGTACCATGATAAATGGAGAAGTTTGTTGTTTTTTTTACTTGGTGTTATTTGTTGAAGTTGTCACGGATTTTTTGTCTTGATGAGGTCTATAATCAATGCTCTTGGAAGCTGCAATCATGAGATCAAATGACGCATTCCATATGGATACATTTGGTGCACAATACGTCTGTAGAGTGCTAAAAAGCAAGGATGTTACTTTGAGGACTAAGGTGCACCTTACCCAAGCCATAGTAATTTAAATTGCCTCATAAGTATGTGAAAGTCAGACATTGAATAAGGAAGGCTGAAGAAGAATTGATATGTCTGAATTGTGGTGCTGGTGAAGAATATTGAAAGTAACATGGACTGCCAAGGGAACAAACAGATCTGTCTTAGAAGAAGTATGGTCAGAGGGCTCCTTAAAGGCAAGGATGGTGAGACTTCCTCTCACATACTTTGGTCATGTTATTAAGAGAGACTAGTCCCTGGAGAAGGACATCATGCCAGGTGAAGTAGAGGGACAGTGAAAGAGAGGAAGCCCCTTAAGGAGATGGATTGACAGTGACTGAAACAAGGGGCTCAAGCTTGGGAACAATTAGGAGAATTATTCAGGGCTAGGTAGTGTTTCTGTCTGTTTGGCATAGGGTCAATGTGGGTTGCAACTGGCTCAATGGCACCTGATAAGAACAACTACACCAAAATGTATCATAGCACTGAGGAGCACACATTCCTCAGAACCATCAACCATTCAAAAGCAAATAGGCAGTATATTCCCAAGGCCAAATTCAAAAGGCAGGCAAGGTTAGGGGAGAAGGGTGAATGAAAACAGGAAGCAGAGTTTCAATGGCATGAGTGATATTACATTGCAGGAGATTGTCATCAATGTCACATAACAAAACGTGTATAAATTGTTACGTGCAAAGCTGATTTTCTCTGTAAACCTTAACCCACCTTACAATAAAAAGTTTCTTTTTTTAAAACAAAGACACCATCGTTCATATTATAGACACAGCCAAAGAAAGATCTCCTGGACAATCCTAAAAGGATCTCCCAAATGATTTGGGTAGTTAGCCCTCCCCAGGGAGTTCTACCCATTGAAACGCTGGGCGGTTATGGCTGCAATTATATTTCAGGCCAGAAGAGGCAGCAGAGGCCTGGTTGTTCAAATGCTACAAAACTACCAGACAATGGGCAAACAGTTTCTTTCCACGGACGACTAGCGGCTCTGTCATATCCATGTCTGGTGTTCAACACTTGGCGACAGAATCCAGCCCGCTGAGTTTGGGTGGGGTCTGTTTCTCACCCATGCTTGGCTTGGGATTGTTCTATGGCATCCACAAAGTGGAGTCCTTTCCTTTCTGATGTCCCGAGAAAGCTGTTTTCTCCTTTTTCTCTCTCTGGCCCTCTTCCCAAGAACCCTGGGGTTCACTCTGCTTTCCTCTGGTTGATGTTTCTCAGGCAGTTACTTGACCTCGGTTCATCTACTGCAGGTGACCATTAGCAAGTAACTGTACCGTCCTTGGATGGTATTGTTCATGAGCTAGGCTGCGAACTACGGGTTAAAGGTTTGAGTTCACCCAGAGGTGCCTTCCAAGAAGGGCCTGGTGATATGCCTCTGGAAAAAAACCCACCCCAGCCATGGAAAATTCTAGGGACCGGACTTCTCTAACACACTTGGGCTCTCCATGAGTCCGAGTTGACTCAATGGCAATTGGTTGCTGGTATTCCTGTAAGTAGAAGACAACAATCTTTAAGCAGTCCCTCTTGGATTCATGGGAGGAGGATGGCTTCCTCTGAGAGAACTTCTCAGGGCTCCAAGGGCTCAATGATCTTACAAAAAATGAGAGAAATGATGAGCCTGATGACAGATGATATTGCTATGCAGGCCTCGTTTCAGGATGCTCAAGTTTCCAGGTCTTTCCCTGACTCACAGTGTAGCCCTGTGAGGTTCCAAATAGAAGGGCACCCTTGCTCCCAGGACCTGGAGCCTTGTAGCTGAGCAGAGCAGTCATGATGAGAAAGAGGACCCAAGGGGGAAGTCAGGGGGCTGCTTCACTTGTCTCAGTGTCAGGCAAACAAATGTTTTGGCAGGAAATTTCTCTTCAAGAGTGTTCTGATTTCTTGAAGGAAATATTTTTCTGAACCATTTCCTCAGGGGAAAACCACTCAACTACCTCGGGAAGGAAGATTTTTCTCCTTCCAAGCTTACCAGGCTGTGCTAACTCACAGAGGAGGTGTGACTAGCAGGCAATGAAACTGATTTCCAGACTCCTATGAAAATCAGCAAGTGCTCGGCTGCTAAGTGAAAGGTCGGCAGTTGGAAAACCCCAGCTGCTCTGCAGGAGAAAGTGGTGGCTGACTGTGTCTGACAAGATGACAGCTTTGGAAACCCAATGGGGCAGTTCTCCTCTGTGTTCTACAGTTGCTTTGAGTTGGAGTGGACTTGACAGTGATAGATCTGATCTTTTTCCCCATGAAAATCAACTTTCACGAATACATGTGCATTCATGGATGTCTGTGTCTGCTTTGGCATGCATGTGCACATATGTGCCTATTTACACGTGGATGAATACGTCTGTGAATGTGGGCGTCTCTGTTTACTTTGCCGTGTGTGCACATGTCTGCCTTTGTCAGTATGCATGCGGGCTCAGGCAGCATAAAGAGATCACAGAGAAACTTGGAGAGAAAGAGAAAAGTAACCTATTTTCTCATGGGTCTCCCATACCTGACGGTCTACTGGCATCCACCGCCACGAAGACCAGAGGTCACTTCATGCCATGTGTCCAGCTGCACATTGCTGGTTGAGGTCAGTCACCAGGGAGGCAAGTGAGACTGGCCTCGCCAACCTACCACCCACCTGCAGGAGTGATTCCCACCATCTGTCCTGGAGCCCCTCCCACCTTACTCAGCCTCCCTAGACCTTGAGTGAAAGGCGTTTCCAATGTTTTTACATAAAGATTTCTGAGATTGACTGAAGAAATGATTTCATTTGACAAAACAAGAAGCTTTGAATTTAAAGATTTGAGGCAAGTGCCCTTCAGAGAGGGGCCACAGGACGGGGCCATGCTCCCTTCCGGTATGCACAGGGGTTGCTATGAGTTGGAACCAACTTGATGAGCACCTGCCAGCAACAACAACAACCAGAAGTTGTCCAAACTTCTGTGGCCTCAACTCGGAAATGAGAATATTATTATTGCCTCCTAGAAAGAACTCAAGGTATGTACAATTGGTTAATAGGCGTTTGGAAAGTGAGTACATTAAGTGGACTGATGACATTGATAAGGCAATAAGAAACTGAGAAGGCTTCACTAACAGGTGCTTTCACATCTGTAACCAGTAGATTCCTTCCTTCTTCATCTCTTGCCATCTTAATCAGCTCCCACACTTTCCAGGCAGCTTGAGGGATTAAATGTTCAGTCTGATCCTATTATAAGCCTCAGCCTCAGAATCAGAGGCTTTACCTGAGGTTTGAGGAGCTATACTGGGAATGAGGGAGAGTAACCTGTCTTTTCTATTGCTCTCCTATCGCTCCCTCTTCCCTAGCCCTTCCCTGTCTCTGGGCCTGCCTTTCCTCCCTAGAGCATTGGCTTCCAGGAGAAGGGGATGGAAACAATGAGCACAATGAGCACATTCCTGACCAGGCCTCTTACCATGCTATGTTCCAACCCTCTCTTGGAAGGGCCTCCACGAAGTCCTCTTATGTCATCTCACAATAACTTGTTAGATACCATTGAGTGAGCTCCTGACTCATAGCAAAAGTACACACAAGAGATTGAAGCACCACCTGGTCCTGCACCGTCCTCACAATGGTCCTTGTGTGTGAGCCCATGGTTGCAGCAGTGTGGAGGAGATCCTGTCCAAGAAGGCTGCCAGTGGGTGGGAGGGGCTGCAGCTTTCAGAGACTTTGGAGGATGCCAAGGTGGATAGTTCACGGCGTATCATATGAGGTCAGCCAGCGGGCCTTGAGGCCCCTTCCCATTATCCATAGATATATGAAATAAATGGAGGCCCTCAGCAAGATGGGCTGCAGACACCTCCAGGACTCACTTGATCCTTGGCAAGCTCCCTTAGCCTTAGGACACCACCTGCTGGAACTGTGGCTTTGCTGCCTCTCCTGGCTCTCAACTTCCCTCCTAGAGGACTCCAGCCACCCTTCTCCTTCCAGATCCTTCCAGCAGGAGGCAGATATTGGTCTCTATGCTTTTGCATGTGGCCAGTTTTCTAGGGACAGATCAGCCTCTCCCAAGAATTTGGGTTCACCAGAGTGAGCGTGCCCACAAGTCTGCAGAGCGTACGGCCAGGCCTCTGAAGAGAGAACTGCTGGAAGATTTGCCCCTTTTCAAAAGCGCTAATTCCACAGTTGAGAGCTCGTCTCCTGGGGACTCAGCTTGAGTCTCAAGGAGCACATCCCCTTTGACACTGCTGGCAACTCGAGGTACTGTGGGTCATTTTCTTGCCTTTGAGGAGTGCAAGGGAAATGCTACAATATGTCCCTTCACATGAACCACCAATCCTTATTTGGAGAACTCTCTGAGATGACAGGGATGAGAGGGAGATGTTCCTGGGGCACGCTTTCACCTGCACATCTCTCAGGTGAGTCAAACATTTGACCCCCAAAAGTTGAGTATGATGGTGAGAGTTCAGGCTGGGAGATAGAGTGTCTGGGTTCAAATCAAGAGACTGCACATCTCAACTCCCATGGTTCTCCTGCATAAAACCCAAGCCAAGCAGTTTATCACTTCCCGGCTGAGTATCCTACTGAGGCCAGCTAAACTCATTCTTTGCTGATGACAACGTTGCTTGTACCAAATGGCTTTGCCATGTAGCCCTTAGCAATGGCCAGAAGGGCTGCTCATCAAACCGCAGAGCAGGGCTTCTGGCGCACACGTTAAGAAGGGGGCTATTCACAACAAGGTCAGTAGTTCAGAACCCACTAGCTGTTTCTCTGGAGAAAAACTGTGGCTGTGTGCTTCCATAAAGATGCCCAGCCATGGAACCCCCCTGGAGAGGGCCATGATGAGCTGGAGTGAGCTCTACAGGAGTGGGATTTTTTACTGTGGATGTAATCCCACCTGGGCAGAGATTTTCTTTGTGACTTAAAGAGGCTGTACCTTACACCAATGACTTGGCTGATACAAAAGGATTCAATTCAACACTGAAGCAAACCAACTCCAAAGGAAGAAGGCAGCTGCCATGCAGAGAGCTCCAAGGACCACCAACCATGGAGGTTATTGAAGCCAAAACAAGAATACCGCCCACCAGCCCTCAGCCCCCAGGGATGGACAAAGAGAGCGTGCCCATCAAGCTGGTGCACTGGCATGATGCTGTCAGCCTCCGGTGCTGTGAGAACATTGACTTTGGTGTGTTAAAGGCACCCACTTGCGGTATGTTTGTGATGTCAACGTGTGGAAACTATGGCAAGCCCCCCTCCCTGCCTCACCGCAGCAAAGCCTCGGCATTAAAACCCCGTGCCTTCTGTGGCGCTTGCCAGCTGTGAGAGGGCAGGAAATGCCCTTGGCTTTTCTGCTCCTTGTTGCGACCT
This sequence comes from Tenrec ecaudatus, assembly GCF_050624435.1. NCBI lineage: Eukaryota > Metazoa > Chordata > Mammalia > Afrosoricida > Tenrecidae > Tenrec > Tenrec ecaudatus. The sequence goes on along the minus strand of NW_027459449.1, from coordinate 1,762,148 downwards.
CCCTCTGAGGCAGGGAGCAGAGGATGTGAGGTTGGAATCTGTTTTGTTTCATCACTACCCTTTGTCATCTCTCTGAACACTTTCATGTGCTCCTCACCAGTGCTTCGCCCTCTCTATCACCAAGCCATGTGCTCTTTAAAACATGCACACACACACACACACACACACACACACACACACACACACACCTAATGTTCACATTTTGAGGCACATTTGTCTTTAATTCACTAATAATAACAATAATTATTCAAAGTCACTTTACCATCTGAAAAGAAATCACTATGCATACACATAGATCATGGATGCCAACTGCCTTCTTAACAACATTTCCCAATGAAATATTCAGCAGCGATTATTTTAAGCCTGAAGCTGTTCATCCAGTTTGTGTTAATCAAAACAAAAACAAGAGACGAAGGGATCCAAAAGGACATGTAAGATCATAGACTGAAAGTAGCCCCATCGAGCACCAAAGGCTTGTCCAGAAGGGCAGAGCCACAGGTAAAAGCTATGTCTCTCTGGAGTTGCTGGCATTTAACTAGATGCAAAATGTCAGCGCAGGAAATGGCTTGCCCAATGCAAATACTAACAAGGGAGGCATGTGTTCCTGTGTAAATGGAGCTTTAGCCAATCCGGGCCTTCAGGATCCAGCTCCCATCGCAGCATCCACGGGAAGCACCAGGGGAATGTTCCGTTTGCTTATTTTCCCTCTCTTTGCTAAGAAGAAAAAGAGCCTTTGTGGCCTAGTGGCTACAAGTTGGGCAGCTAATTTCTATATCAGCAGTTTGAAACTACCAGCTGCTTTGTGGGAGAAAGATAAGGCATTCTGCTCCCATAAAGAGTTCGAGTCTCAGACACTCACAGGGGCAGTTCTACGCTGCTCTATAAGTTGGCTGTGAGTCAGCATGGATTCGATGGCAGTGAGTTTTCTAAGAGTAAGAAGTATCTAGGGGTGTAAACAGTTAATGAGCTCTGCTATTAAGGGAAAAGTTGTCATGCCCAACCCACTTAGAGGAGCTGTGAAAGAGAAGCCTGGCAATCTTCTTCAGAATCCTCGGCCATTGAAAAGTTTATAGAATGTATTGACCTTGGTTGTTAAATAGATCCAGGTATATGGTGGAGCATACAGGGACCAATGTCATAAAACGGGGTGGGGGTGGAAAAAATCTCTGAGACAGATGCAAAAACTGTGAGGGAATGAGTTGTGAGGCTGGGGGATCAGGACCATCGTCTCTGGGATTTTCAAAGTTCCTGAGCAATCAGGAAAGGGGCAACAGTTGGTCTCTCCCCATCCAGAGGACAGCAGAAGAGGAGAACTGATTGGGCACAATGAATCAATGACTAGTGACTCAAGCAACGATCACCCTCCACCACTGGAGACCAGAAGAACTAGATGGTGCCTAGCTCTCACTATCGACTGCTATGAAAGAGATCACATTAGAAGGGCTTGATTAGAGTAGAAGGGAAATGTGGGGCAAAACTCAAAATCATGATTGTCGCGTGCCAGGTCTCGCCAGCAAGAAAAGACGCACCACAACAGGATTCTTCCACAAGCATTTAATTTTTCATAATGCGGTAAAAGACCGTGAAACCCCAAACTACTGCTGCTTATATATATGGGGACGTGCTGTGCCCTGATTGGTGCATTTGCCAAAACCTCATGCATTGATTGGTGAGTTCGCCAGAACCTTTGTTTGCATACTCCAGGGTGGAGTTATGACTACGTCATCTCAGCATCGCGCATGTGCTAAGTGGTTGTTTATCACTTAGTTGGACCACCGCCCTGACTGCCCGGCGCCATCTAGTAATGGCGGCGAGAGCTGCGGCTACCCACATCACGAGAGCTGTGGCTTCCCACATCTCGCGAGAGCTACGGCTTCCCACACATGATAAAACACCAAGCTTACTGTTTGGATAAAGGCTGGTGAAATTGCAAGACTATGGTGCTTAGTTACCCTGCAGGTCTAGAACTGAACTCATCATGGCTCGATGTTCAACCAAACAATAGACAGGTCTATAATGGGAACAATGACATTAGAGACATACAAATACCGTAGAATAATAGATCACATGAGATCAAAAGACAGCATTCCCCCAAGAACGAAGTTCAAAAAAGTTGAGAATGAAGGAAGCTTGGAGACAAGAAACAAGAAGATGTGGGGGAAGTGATGGTACATTGTGGGAATTGCTATCAATGACATGAAACAAAATGTGTATGCGTTGCTCAATGGACAGCTGAGCTGCTCTTAAACCTTCACCCAAATCACAATAAAAATGTTTTTAATCAAAGAAAACTTCATGGTTCACTTCTACTCTGACACACACGGGGTGATGAGGAAATAGTGTCAACCGGGTTTGCTGTGGTCCAACCACCAGACATGTGCTTATGGGAGAAAGAGCATGCTGACGCTGGCAATACCGAGCAGGACCAAGATGGTTTTATTTGCCTGCATCATGAAGATGGTAGCCCTGGTGGTGAGATGATTCAGAGCTCAAGTGCTAACCAAGAAGCCACCCAGTTTAAACTCACCCAGCCCTACTGAAGGAGATTTCCCTCCTCAAAGGTGTTGTTGGTTGTTATGTGCCATTGAGGCGATTCTGACTCCCTGTGACGGGAAGGAAAGGCACACTGTGCTATAGTGTAAGGGTTTTCAGCGGCTACTTCCTCTGAAGTGGGCAGTGGAAACCTTCTTTGTATTCTGTTCATAGCCTGGAAGTTTCCCTGACACCTCTTCACTTGAGGTAACCCTGCTGGCATTTGAAATACCAGTCACGTGGCTTCCAGCATCACAGTAACACACAACTCACCACAGCACCACAAATGGACAGACAACAACAGGATAGGAGTCTTCATGGGAGCAGGCAGACACGTCTTCACTCTCTCGATGGGGATCAGTGAGTTCAAACTGCCAGTCTCTCTGTTACAGCCGCACATGCAACCACTGTGCTGCTAGGTACATTTCCTTAAAATTCTGCCTAGAAAAATCTGTGGAACAGTTCTTCTCTGTCACAGAGGGTCACTGTGAGCCAGGATGGGCTCTGAGACACACAAATGCAACACCATGAAGCCACCTTACTCTGTCCTGCTCTTATTTAACTCTATTCTTTTCTGAGCTATCTTTTCCATATATTGACAAGAGACTAGCACTGAGCAGTGTTAATTCCACCAAGGCCAGGAAGGAGGTCAAAGAGTCACAAAGGACTATCTCTTTGCTCTCATGCCACTGCACTAAGGAGGCTTGGGTGGCAGCTGGAAGCTGCACATTTCACTCCCTGTCCCTACACTCCTGGCTGAGTCTCCTCAGAGTGAGACTGCCCCTTTACCCAGCTCACTGCATTGGCTGTCTTGCTCTGAAAAGAGAATTCGCACATGTGAGTCTGACAGGGTGACAGATGGGAATCTTAATGCTGCTCTTTGGAATATGAAAGGCCTCGGATCAGAGTGCTGCAGGGGAGTGATGTCTGCAGAAGACCTGCTGGTCTCCCAGTTAGAAAGAAGCCTTCCCCTTTGCCTCAGAGGTGCGTTCACTGTGGGTGGCAAGTCAGATCCTTGGGCTGGCACTCTCAGTAAACAGATCATATGGGCACCTTGAGAAGCGCTTGCTCACTGACCCAGCTCCCCAAGGATGTAAATATACCAACCAGGATGACTAAGGACACCAGTGCCAAGAATGATCACATTCTTTGCATGTGTACAAATGAGGTGGGCAGCCACCTTCGCTGATGGTGGCTGCACAGTGAGTGTCTGGAATCACACCTGGCTAGGTGGACCATTGAAAGAGTTGGTGACATGATAATAGGGAGTACACCCCCTTGCCAGTAAAGCTGAGGAAATGGCATTTGAGGAAGCAGGGGCAGCCGGGTCGCCAGCATGAAGTCAGCGAGAACTTTGCTTGTGCCTCCTTTGTTCACTGGTGGCTGCTGGCATCTGGGTAGTGAGGACACCATGGCTACTGCCAGAATTCTCCACGGTCCCTGGTTCCACTCTCAAGTCGCTGGCTTCATCACTACCACTGCCATCGAGTCGATTCTGACTCACAGCAACCCGAAAGGACAGAGTAGAACTGCGGCTGGTGGGTCTGGGGGGCTGTGGATCATTATGAGAGCATTTCTATCTCGCAGTAGCTAAAGGGTCCAAAATGCTGGCCTTACGGTTAGCAGCCCAACATAACCCACTTGGTCATGAACCCTTGCCAGCTGATCCAGGGAGTCCATTCCCAAGTGCATATCTAAAAGAATGAAAGACGAGTACCCAGATGGATGCTGCACTAATCACTATGGGCAAAAGGTAAACAATAAGCCAACAATACCCATCAGTAGAAGAATAGAGAAAATATGATCTACACAGAGTGGGATATACATATAGTCTGCCACAAGAAAACTAAGGCCTTTGATTCGAACAGACTCTGTAACACAGGTGAACGCAAGACATGAAGTGAAAGACGCCAAACACCAAATGCCATGTATTGTGAGTCCATTTAGAGCAAAAATGCTGGACAGGTAAATCCCGTAGAGCCATAGAGTAGATTGGTGGTTTCCCAGGGTGGGGCGGGAGGGGCAATGGGGAATGACTGCTTAATGACTGCAGGGTCGATGAAAATGTTCTGGAACTGGATGGTGGGAAGCTTTCACAGTGTCCTTAAAACTACTCTTAAAAAGGGAAGAGAAAGAATCTGCAGAAAGCACAGTTCTGATTGACTCACATGAATGCGGTCACCAAGAATTGGAATCCACTAGAATTGGAATGGCAGCTAGACTATTGTTTCCTTGGGAGGTGCCTCCAGGAAGGGCCAGTAGAGAAGGGTAATACTGATAGAGCAAAGGGAAGGGGCCGATAAAGAAATGTCATTGAGTAGGTTCCCAGAGACAGTATAAATCCTCTTGTAGTTGTCCCACCCAAAGGCTGAGGGAACTGGAGTGTGGCTCCACCTATCCCCATGTGTCATTGGTTAAAGTGGCATTAAGTTCTGGAGGATGTCAACTCCCCTGTCTGCTCAATGACTGTTCCCTGTGTGGGGAGTTACATGTGCTTCCTGTGAGACCATTGGCATTTATGGGAGTGGTGGGTGCCAAGTGCTAATACATGGGCACATTAGCAGCTGCTACAGCAAGTGCTGTACATTTTTAGCTGCTTGAGTGACAGGTGGGCCTTACCTCCTGCCTATATTCAGTGGTAGGGTGTTCAGATGGGGGCATCCGAAAAATAATAAGGCCCTATTCTTTGCAAATAGACATTATTATTATTTTAATCTGTCCCAACCCCCTTTCTTATCTGTCCCTGTGAACTACCTCACTGGCTGAAACATCAGTTCCCTGGGGAAGACACCACATTTCAATATGGTCACAAGGCTGTTTTCATTGGCCCAGTGGAGACACTTACATAAGATGGGTCAACTAGACGCTTTTTCTGGAGCATTTCCAACCAAAAAACAAAAAAAGATAGTCCCGCTTTTGCAAGTGGCCTGGCATCTAAGAAGCATAATTCAGAAGCACATGTCCCGCCATGTGGAGGAGGCGGTCTATGTTGCGAGATTACAGCATGTGCCCTGAGAGACAGACACAAAGAACACAGGAACATGCCAGTGGTGGTCAGGAACCGTCGACAGAGCCAGCTGTCCTCTTGTTCTCCCCACCTTTCCATTTTCCTAGGATTCTCTCTTCCAAGTATTGGTCTCTTTGCCTGTTTACAACCAAATGAGCCCCAAATAAGATCCAGATCATAGAAATAGAAGGAGGAAGTTGGATGGAGACTGCAGTTCATACTCCCCGGAAGCCATTCAGACTCGCTGGAAGAAGGAGACCCTGTGATGGAATTAGCTCTGGATTCCTGACATTTATTGAGGAATGCTCAGGGAATAAGCACCTGTGGGGGGAATCAAGGAAGGGCACAAGAGGGAAATCTCAACAGAGGTCTCAGCCCTGCCTATGGAGAGTGTCATAGTCAGTGTTCCCTAGAGAAACCAAACCAGTTATATAGCTGTAACTGGAGATATCGATATATCCACCAGGGCTCCTATGGTTAACCACTGCACCGGCCACTCATTGCCATCAAGGTGGACTCAAAGTGACTGTGTAAAACAGTATAGAACTGACCTTTTGGGCGTTGGAGACTGTAACTCTTCAGGAGATTACGAAGCTTCATCTTTCCCTCAAGGAGCCCTTGGTGTTTTCAAACTGATGTCCTTGCTGTTGGATGCCCAAAGGGCCACCCACTACGACACCAGAGCCCCAGAGAGTGAGGCTTATTTCTAGCAATTGGCTCACATAGGGGAATGGCAAGTTCCAAATTCATAGGTCAGGCAACAGCCTAAAGAGCTCTGTAGATGTTCATCCTAAAATCCATAGGTTAGGTGATGGGAAAAGACAAGAATAAGAATGGTCAGAACACACCCTAGGGTGTGCTGAAGGCCTTTGGCTGATAGGTTTACCCCTTCCCACATTATGGAAGGTATTCTATTTTGCTTGAGACCCACTCCTTCATAAGAGCAAATAGATGAGGTGAACAAGCGGCCATCTAGCTCAGAAGCAATAAAGCCCACCTGGAAGAAGCACACCAGCCGGTGCGATCATGAGGTGCCAAAGGGACCAGGTATAAGGCATCATGCAAAAAAATAGAATATATATATATCTGTGTGTATATGGATATATATACCATAGAGAATGAAGGGGGAAGTGCAGAGTGGAGACCAGAGGCCTAAATGTCGACCACTAGAGATCCCCTCATAGAGGGCTTTAGGAGAGGAGATGGGTCAGTCAGGGTGCGATGTAGTACCAATGAAGAACACAGCTTTCCCCTAGATCCTGGATGCTTCCTCTCCGCAACTACCAGGATCCAAATTCTACCTTGCAGGACTGGATAGGGCAGAGGCTGTACACTGGTGAATATGGGAGCTGGAGGCACAGGGAATCCAGGGTGGATGATACTTTCAGGACCAGGGGTGTGAGGGGTGATACTGGGAGAGTGGAGGGTGAGTGGGTTGGAAAGGGGTAACTGATTACAAGGATCCACATGTGACCTCCTCCCTGGGAGATGGACGGCAGAGAAAGGGGGAAGGGAGACTCCGGAAAGGGCAAGAGATGACAAAATAACAATCTGTGGATTATCAAGAGCTCATGAGGGAGGGGGAGCGGGGAGGGAGGGGACAAAAAAAGAGGACCTGATGCGGAGGGCTTAAGTGGAGAGCAAATGCTTTGAGAATGATTAGGGCAAAGAATGTACAGATGTGCTTTATAAAATTGATGTATGTATATGTATGGATTGTGATAAGAGTTGTATGAGCCCCTAATAAAATGTTTAAAAAACAAGAGCAAATAGATGAATGCTTGTTTGACAAAAAAACTGGGCACCATAGCCTCGCCACATTGATATGCAAAAGGAGCCATCACAGGGAGCTCTGTAACTGGGACCTGGCCAAGTGGTGACCAGTAGCCTGGGACTTTGTAGCCTAATACGTTGCAGCGAATTGCTTACTAGTTCTCCTCTAGCTATAGTCTTTGTAACTCCTACCAATGACAGGGTGGAACTATGCCACCGAGGGAAGTAGATAGCATGCTAATAATATCAGTAAAGTGCATGGCATCCTCGAAGAGGTGAGACCATTCAAATAAGACCTGTAGACCGCTAATGTGGGGATTGGTCGGTATGGTCATCCTGGGTGAGTTAACTCAGAAACAGAAAGTGGAGTTTCAAGAGCACCGAGAAAGACGAGCCAGCAGTGGAGTGTGCTCTTTGGACCCAGGATTATTACTCTGAGCACCACCTCTGTCCAGGAGACAGAGATCCCTGACACTGGATGCATCAGGAGACAATGAAAAACAGTGGCAGATAAATAGCTCATGGAAGCAGAGGCAGCAGCACCAAGACCCCAGAACAGGGAGCTCGCCAGCACACAGAATGAGAAAGCTGAGTGTCTTTGGGCCAAGGCTTCCAGACAAAGCGGGCTGCCTCAACGCACTTATCAGCAGAGCTGAAAGAACTTTGCACACGGTCCCAAGCAGAGCAGAGGTCAAGGAGCTGCAGGGCAGAGGCCAAGGACCAGAAAAAGTTCTGCCTCTGGGCACCACTTGGAAGAGACTGTCCTGACTGGAAGAACTATATCCCCAGTCATTTCTGATCCTGAATTGTCACCTGCTAGGTCCCCAATTAACCCCAGAAACATAAGTATTGTTTGCGAGTTCTGTGTGGCCATTGCCACTTAAGGATTATCAAACCCAGCAGAGAAGAAGAGAGTGTCATGGTAGGGATGGTTGGTGTCAGAAACTGTGAAAAGAAAGGAGGGCGGAGGCATTTTGATCTCTGTCTCATAGGAATCAGCCTTGGGCTGTTTATCTTGATTTTCCTCCATTGCCTTTTGTGAAGTTACAGGGGGGTCAAATGCCTCCACTATGCCATTTATACCCCTACATTGACAAGTCGTTGGATGAAGGTTAGTTTGGGGAAGGAGCAGACCTTGGATGAGCTCTCATCAGCTGAGGCAATCCTGATAGGGGCCAGACAGCTGGGACCTTTTCTATCAGTGGCTCTCTCGGCAGCTGGGGAAATCAGTCTCTTGGCCCTGAGAGGAATCTGGGTGACACACTCATCTATGACAATACCCTGAAGAACAAGCTCCCACAAAAACCTGGCTGAGAACTCTCGCCTAGATCACAGGAGTGCATGCCTAGCTAATAATAGCCATTTACTGAAGGCCCTATGATTGGAACTGTGCCTCATTTACAGATGGAAAACTAGAGGAAGGGATTTAAGGTGGCTAAGTTAATAAGTGACAGAGACAAGATTCAAATACAAGTTTGAAGCTGGTACTGTTAGCCTTTTTTCCAGGGCTGGGTTTTAGATGATGCAAATGAGACACTTGTCAGGCACACAAGGTAAAGAGGCCTTCCCTCTCCAGTGTGACTTTCCCCATAAGTCTGAATCATGGGCCTGGTGTGTCTTATTTGCCTTCCCTGAGTCTCAGAACCTGGTCTAGTCTGATTTGCTACTTTGAGGAATAAGCCAGAATGCTCAAGTACTCTGAGTCAAGACCCAATCTCCCCTGGAATTGTTCAGTGGGACTTACCAGCCTCTTCCTTCATGTTTCACTTTTCTAGAAACCTCCATGGAGGACTAGCTCTCATGAAGAGAGCTTCAAAAAGCTCATGGCAAAATTCCATTATTTTTTCGTATCATTTTTCCACACGCTTTTGGAAGCTCCCTCTTCATCCCTTTCCACAGTCTTTCTCAAGGAAAGAGACTGTTGCTGGTTGATGTCAGATGCCCCTGAGTCTGTTTTCTACTCAGAATGCTCTGCACAAACTCTATCAACAAATGACGTAGAGTCAAACGTGCTGTGTGTCTTTAAGTTGATGTCAGCTCATAGTGACCCTACAGGACAGAGTAGAACTGCCCCCAAAGGTGTCCTAGGCTGAGATCGTTATGGGACCAGCTCGTCAAGTCTTTTCCCCTTTAGAGCCCATGGGTAGGTTCAAACTACCAGCCTTTTGTTTAGCCACCCAGTCCTTAGCCATTGTACCACCAGGGCTCTTTAAAACAGGGATTAGGTTGATTAATTTTATAATCTCCAGGCACATTTGAAAGCTGCTTCCCAGAACACCCTTCCCCAGATTGTTGATTAAGACGGGCATTTGGGGACTCATTTCTTTCTCATTTGTGTAAGTGCACTCTATGAGAGGGGTTTCCCTTCATAGATAGGTGATCACATACTATTTTTCCAAATTGAACCACTCTTGGTGGTATATTGGGTTAAGAGTTGGGCTGCTGCTAATGGCAAAGTTAATGGTTCAAACCCACCAGCTACTCCTTGGGAGAAAGATGAGGGTTTTCTGCTCCCGTAAAGATGTGCAGTTCTGAAAATCAGCAGAGCCAGTCTATTGTGCCATATATGAGGTCAACCCCATGGCAGTGGATTTGGTTTTGGTTTGGGTCTGTGGGGGAAGTCCTTAAGAAATTCTTTAGTCACATGGAGGAGTCCCTGGGTGGTGCAGTTGGTTAACATACTGGCAACAAAGCCCTGTCACTCCTTACCTTAGGATTTACTCACTCTTTGAAACAGGCATTTATTTACACACAGTTTGACCTCATGATGGTGTTCAGTAGATGTGGATCTTACTTATTTGCATTGTTCTGTGACAGTTGCAAAATTCGTTAGTGGCTCAGGGATCAATCCTCTGTGGACTTCCCCGAAGCTAGATGAAGCAAGCGGGTTCTCCCTGATTCATCCTCCCTCCTTAGCAATGCTTGCTAGTCAGGATAACATAGTGCCCATTAAAGAAACTGCCTGTGTCACTTTAAATTTGTGACCTGGGCGGGAGGGAGGGTCATGATCACAAGTGACAGAAACTGATGCTTGACTAACTTAGGGGAAAAGGCCTAATGGTGGATAAATGTTGGGAAGACAAGAAAATGTGGCAAATGCCTGGGCAATCTCAGGGCTGTGAAGCAGGTAATGGCGAAACACTCCTCCTGAGGCCAAAGCGTGCCCTCTGTAGTACATTAAATCACATTCACACACACCCATTCATGTTCACATGGGACCTGAGGCTATGGCCTTACTTGGAGAGGAGGTCTTGGCAGATGTGCTTAGATAAGTATTTCAAGAGCTCCATCTTTCTGGGTTTAGATTTCAGATGGATACTACATGCACTGATTGGTGTGTTCTTATAAGAAGAGGAGTGGGCACACAGAGACCCCGTGTGAAGACACTGGCAGAGATTGGATCAGTGCATCTATAAGCCAAGAAATATCAAGGATTAGCAGCAGTGACCGGAAGCAGAGAGAGGCTACTTTGATTCTCCTTCAGAGTTCTCAGAAGGAATGAATCTTGCCCACACCTTAATTTTAACCCATTGTCCTTCAGAAAAGTGAGAGAACAAATGCCTGCTGTTTAAGTCACTCGATTGGTAGCCATTTGTTACAGCTACCCAAAAGAACCATTATGGATTGATCTGTAGCCCCCTCAAAATATGTGAGAAATTTGAACCTTGGTGGACATGATCCTGTTTGAAAAGAAGAGAGTTCTTTTGTAATATAAATGAAGCCGTATGGCCACTGGAGATCCCTTCATAGAGGGGTTTAGAAGAGGAGATGGGTCAGTCAGGGTGCGAGGTAGTACCGATGAAGAACACAGCTTTCCCCCAGATCCTGTATGCTTCCTCCCCCCAACTACCATGATCCAAATTCTACCTTGCAGGGCTGGATAGGGCAGAGGTTGTACACTGGTGCATATGGGGGCTGGAGGCACAGGGAATCCAGGGTGGATGATACCTTTAGGACCAAAGGTGTGAGGGGCGATGCTGGGAGAGTGGAGGGTGAGTGGGTTAGAAAGGGGGAACTGATTACGAGGATCCACATGTGACCTCCTCCCTGGGAGATGGACAGCAGAGAAGGAGGGGAAGGGAGACTCGGGATAGAGCAAGATATGACAAAATAACAATGTATAAATTACCAAGGGTACATGAGGGAGGGGGGAGCGGGGAGAGAGAGGAAAAAAAAAAGAGGACCTGATGCAAAGTGCATAAGTGGAGAGCAAATGCTTTGAGAATGATTGGGGCAGGGAATGTGCGGATGTGCTTTATATAATTGATGTATGTATATGTATGGATTGTGATAAGAGTTGTATGAGCCCCTAATAAAATGTAAAAAAAAGAAAATGATTAGGGCAAAGAATGTACAGATGTGCTTTATACAATTGATATATGTATATGTATGGATTGTGATAAGAGTTGTATGAGTCCTAATAAAATGTTAAAAAAAATGAGGCCATATGAGAATAGGCTTGAGCCTAAACCTAAACACTTCTGAGTTAAAGGCCAGGATAGACCCAGTAACACACAGTACGGGGAGAAAGATAGCGAGGAATGCCAAGGAACTTTCTGGTATCCACAAAGAAGGACCCTGACCTAGAGTCGCACCCCAAATTTGAACCTGTAAGCTCCAAAGCAGGGGGAAAAGTGTTTTAAGGCTACTGACTTGTTGGATAATTTTTGGTTAAGGAGATTAAGACAGGAACTTAAGACATCCTCCAATCCTTCCTCTGGCTTCGTTCCATTTTTCTCACATTCAAGAGTCCTCCTAGAGGATTCAGTCAGGTTGTTGTTGTTGTTGTTCAGTGTCATAGGGAGGGTTTGGATTCATTGTGACCATGCATACAACAAAGTCATACATTGCCCGGTCCTGTACCATTCTCACCGTTGTTCTTAAGTTTGAGCCCATTGTTGCAGCCACTGTGTCAATCCCATTTGTTGAGGGCCTTCCTCTTTTTCATTGCCCCTCTACTTTCCAGAACACGATGTCCTGCTCCAGGGACTGATCTCTCCGGACAACATGTCAAAGTTAAGGCGAAGTCTCATTATCCTTGCCCTGAGGAACATTCTGGCTGTACTTCATCCAAGTTAGATGGGTTTGTTCTTTTGGCAGTCCATGGTACATTCATTACTCTTTTACATCACTACTAATCAAATATATCTATTCTTCTTTGGTCTTCCTTATTCAGGTTTCAACTTTCACATGAATATGAGACAGTTGAAAATACCATGGCCTGGGTCAACCCGCCCCAGTCCTCAAAGTAATCTCTTGCTTTTCAACACTTTAAAGAGGTCTCGTGTAGCAGATTTGACTAGTGAAATGTGTCATTTGTTCTCTTCTCTGCTGCTTCCATGAGAATTGATTGTGGATTCAAGCAAGACAAAATCCTTGACAATTTCGATCTTTCCTCCATTTATCATGATGTTATCAATAGGTCCAGTTGTGAGGGTCTGGGCTTTCTTTACATTGAGTCATAATCCAAACTGAAGGCTTTAATCCTTCATCTTCATCAGCACGTGAATCAAGTCCTTCTCATTTTCAGCAAAATTGTGTCATCTGTATAATGCAGGTTGTTAATAGGCCTTCCTCCAACCTGATGCTCCATCAGGCACTGCCCCTTAATGAGTTTAGGTCATGAAGGATAGTCCTCCATAGGCACATTGATTATTACACTACCACCCTCACATAATAAATTCAGAGAGAGAAAATTTCCCCAAAGCAATGGAAAGCTTACTAGAGAAGTGGAGGGTGCTAAAAGCCAAAGGTGACACAAACTGGAAATCAATACTAGTTTTCAATACCTGCAGTCATCTAATAGTTCACTGCACTATCTAAGGAAAGGTGAGGAGAACTGGGGCAATTCCATTAAAAAAAAGACAATGCAGGGTATATAAGTCCGTCATTCCTCTGGAGAAGAAAAACACATAGTTGGGTTGTAGAGCTTTGTTTGCTAATCAACCGAATGTAGTTGTAAGGCAGGGGTGTGTGTGTGCGCGTGTGTGTGTGCGTGCGTGTGTGTGTGTGTTGAAGGGAGGGGCTTGACATTCTATTTCATAGCCAGGAGAAAGATGAGCCTCTTCCCATATCTTTTGCTCTGTGGCAAGTTACTGATCTACAAGGAACTTTTATTTGACAAGGACATTGCCGAGCAAAAAACGGGAAGCTTGTGTTCATCTCTGCTGAGAGGTGGAGTCAAAGAGATGGGCTTTATGACAGACACCCTGATCGTGCAACCAAACTATGAAATGGCCTCATACATTCAACACACATTTGCTGCACCTTCCCAGTGTGCTGCCCAGATATTACCAGGCAGAGTGTTTTATGGGCAGCATTTTAGAGTTAGGCAGGCAGAGGGAGTGTCTTTGTGGGTGTTGCCTTTACCAGTCCTTGGATTGTTCTGGGACAGGCATGTCTTTTTCCTCTAAAGTAACTGATTGCGTGTAAAGAAGGAGTCTCCTCAGTAAGACGGGTTGAACCAAACCCAACCTATGACAATCATCTCAATTGGAACACATAGCGACCCTATACAAATACCTGTAGGGTTTCCAAGTTTGTAACTCTTTTGGGGGGGTCAACTACCATATCCTTCTCTTGCAGAACCACTACAGAGTTGAGTGTTGTGTTAGCAGCTGAATGCTTAATCACTGTGCCCATTTTGTTTGCTGAGCCGCCCTCAAAACACTGAACAGGTTTTCTGGGTACCAAGCATGTCCACTTCTATATCATGCCTAGGGTGTTTTCTCCAAGTTGATAGGAGGTGCAAATCAGTTACTAGGGGTTTGGCAGAGTCAGTATGGAAACTGGGAGGGTGTGTGAAATTTGAACCAGAGTAGAACAATTCCAAGACACTTCCTAGGGATTCCTGGCATATAATATGCAAATGATAGTCAAGATATATAACTGTGTCTCTGTTCTTGGTTCTGTCAGTACCTGGTGTGGCCACAAAGGAGAAACCTGGTCTCCTGCTATTTTGAGCATCTAGTGTAAATGACAGGAGATAAGTCACATGCTAATGAACCCTGGTGGTGTAGTAGTTAAGCACCATGGTGCCCGGCTATCAAAGCATATAGCATCTGGGGTCTTAAAGGCTGGAAGATAAACAGGGGGCCATGTAGATAAGAAACAACAAAGTCCACATGGAAAAAGCACACCAGCCTACACCAACATGATCGCTGAAGACAAAGCAGGTGCATAAGCACATGTGAGCATGTTTTCTTGATGTGCACTCACCCTTTACATACAACTCTCTTATACATACGTGTTTCTGTGGATTTGTTTCTCGAATGCACCCAGACTAACATAAGCAGCGTGGAACGCATTTTAGAAGCCTAGACAAGGGCAGGGCAGGATATTCAGAGGGACTGGATCCAGAATTAGAGAGGAAGGAGCCCTGGTGGCAAAACGGGCTGTTAGCTCCCTGTCCCAAGGGGGACAATGAGACTGCTGGCTCCCATGAACATTTACAGTCTTGAAAACTCCATACAGGGTCACTGTGGTTGGAATCCACTGGACGGCAGTGACCTTTTGGGATTGAAGGTGGAAGCCACCAATGACTTCCTGCCATTGAGCCAAGGAGCCTCCGGAGAGTGTGTGAACTTCTGGAATGCAGTGAACAACCTCTGCACATCTGCTTTTCGTGCTGCCCAAGTCATGCCCTTGGCCTTTGCTTAAACATATTCATCCAGAAGTGAACCATCACAGCTGCTCCCTCGGGAAGCTGGGGGCTGAGCTCTCTGGTTCCACTCTGTCAGCATTTCTGGTCCGGGTACCTCCCCTCTGCCCCGGCACAGGCAATGTGCTTTTGGAAGCAGTGCTCCCTGGGTAGTGGGTGTGATTTGCCTCCTCTGGCCTAACATGATGAATGCTGAGAGGGGGTGGATACTAGGGGGTTAAACTCCCTGAACTTTACCTAGCCCAGGGGAAAACTTATTATTTAAAGTAAGCTTTAGACAGAATCTTTAGAAAGAGAAATGGTTAACTTTATGTACACAATTACTCCCCAACACATAGGCTCAACCTCATAGGCTGTGGATGACCTTGAGCAGGTGCTCAGTCACAATGGGTTTCTATCAGGATTGAGAGTTCAGCTCTCTCAACTCTCCAACTGGTTATTGGCACCATAGTCTCGTTTCTATTTTTGTATTTACTTTGTTTTGAGGGGGGAAAGACTCCCAATCCAACTATATTTTATTAGGAACTCCTTTGCTAAGTTTTACACAAGAAAAAGGCACAAACTGCTGTTCTGGATGAAGGAGAGCATCCGCATGAGGCCACAATGGTGTTGGAAGGACCCACAGCCACAGTGACTTAAATAAAATGACACCCATTCTGTCCTGCTGACTCTGACTCATAGTGACTCTGTGTAGGGATCCTGAAGTTGCTACCTTTACAGGAAGCAATAACCTCATCTTTCTCCTGTGGAATGACTTGGCTTTGAACCAGCGACCTTGCTCTTAATAGTCCAACACTATCCAGCATTACCACCTGGGCTCCTGAAAACTTAAATAAGACATAGAAAACAAACAACTTTGTCACAAAATTGTGACTGAAGACAGATCAATTCATGGAGTTTCAGGAGGGCCTGTGAGAGCATGAGCGGGACCTTCATTGGGATGTGCACACTACCGTATATCGTTGAGTGTGGCCCGGGGAGTGGATGCAAGCACACTGCCTGAGGGACAAGCTTTCCACTGCCAGTCAGCAGTAAGAAAGAACTCAATGGTGGCTGAATCTGTGGCCCCTCAAAATGGATGTAGGGTCTCCACATAGACTCTCACTGTGAGCCACAGCCTATTGCTCAAAATTTAAGCTCAAATACGACTTAAACGCCAAACATTCTGTTTCCTTAAAATAGGGTACTGCCAGGAACAGCTAGAAGTCTGCATGACCTATCAGATCTCAACGCCGATCTCAAATCACTTCACATGATCCATTCTACCAGGCATGTCAAGGACAACTAGAGGTCTGCATGAGCGAGCCCAAATCGCCTCCTCACTTACCCATTCCAGAGGCTGTGCCTGTATAACCTATCGACTAACACATTCCCATATGCCGTGGTTATGAAACCAACCATCATGCTGGAATAAGGACCAATCACGATGCAAGGGTCAGGGTCAGTGGGAAAGCAAAATAGGGGCTGAGGGGAGCCAAGAGGGGTCGCTTCACTCAATCCCTAAACCTGATCTAATGTCACTAGACTGGGGTCTTCCTCACATCTCAAGGGCTCCCGATTCATGATTGAAGTGAATTGTGCTTATTCAATCTTTGTTCTGCTTGCTGTTTTGCTGTGCTGCATCCTCTTCTTGCTTTTTTGTGCATGGCTCCCTCTGTTGTGGTGACAAATGGCTTGAGAGGGATTTGACATAGGGAGAAAGCCCACCCACATCAACTGTCACCAGAAGCAGACACTAAGTCCATTTCTCTCACCTCACAGAACTATGCACACCAGACACTGGTAGGGCTGTCTGGGAGGGGAACACTTAGTGCAGTGGTTCTCAACCTGTGGGTTGCGACACCTTTGGGAGTCATATGACCCTTTCACAGGGCTCACCCAATTCATAACTGTAGCAAAATTACAGTGATGAAGTAGCAAGAAAATCATTTAATGGTTGGGGGAGGGGGGCATCACCACAACAAGAGGACCTGTATTAGGAAGGTTGAGAACCACTGCCCGAGTGTGTTTAGGACTTTGCTGCCCTCAAGGTCATCAGACATTCCTGAAGGCAGAGCCACTGCAGGAAGCCCTTCTGGGAAATGCCCTGAAGACAGGTCTCAACCAACTCCACCCTCACCCTCTGAGATCCTAATCATAGGACGCATGGAAATGCTCCCTGCCTCTTCGAAGGCTGTAAGTCCATGGGAGCAGAAAGCCTCCTCTTTCTCCCTTGGAGTGGTGGCTGGTGAGTTCAAACTGCTCACTTTCTGGCTAACATAACCCACAGACCAGCTCCCCCTGAGCTCAGTTTGGTTTGCCGCACAGCACACATTGTTTGGAACCTTCTGAAATAGCTATGCACATGTGCAGGTTGGGGGGATTTCGCACAAGATGCAGTTTTCCACCCTCTCTTGGCAAAAAATAATTTTTGCAAAAGGCTTGTATTCTCTTCTGGATCTGAGTAGCAGCTACTCTCATGAAGTCATAGCACATACATCCATGCTACAGTCCTCCCAACTCCCTAATGTCTTACGCCGAGTCTGCTCCATGCTTTTCTGTGTCCTACATGGCAGCTGTAGGCACCCAAGGCATGGTCTCTGCAGCCTGGGTCCAAATCTCTCCTTCCCACTTCCTCACTGTGTGGTCCTAGGCTCATGACTTTATCATCCTGTGCCACTGATTTTTCATCTGTAAAAGGAGGCCAAATAGAGTCCACACATAGGCTTGTTAAGTGGAATAATTGAATTATTATACACAAAAAGCTTAGAACGGTGCTTGGCATCTTGCAAATACTATTAGGTGGTTTAGCATAGGGACTGGGTCATCCATTACATATGCTCAGGTTCAAACTTCCGGCCAGGAAGGGGTGGTACACCTAGGTGGGCATTACACCTGGATTGGCCCATCTGGGCAAGGTGAATTCAATCCAGCCATTGGGGTTGACCATGACCGTCAACCATGCCTCCCTATGGAGGAATTGAAAAGGCAGGATCTTGACCGCTCCGATGTCTCCCTTCACCCACTTTTCTGTTGTCTGTCCCCCAGAGAGGAGGTCACATGTAGATACTTGTAATCAGTTCCCTCTTTCCAATCCACCCTCCCACAACCGTCTCAGTATCACCACTCACAAATTATCAAGGTTTTTTGAGGGATGGGGGAGCGGGGAGGGAGGGGAAAAATGAGGACTTGATGCCAGGGGCTTAAGTGGAGACCAAATGTTTTGAGAATAATGAGGGCAATGAATGTACAAATGTGCTTTACACAATTGATGTATATATGGATTGTGATAAGAGTTGTATGAGCCCCTAATAAAACGATTTTTTTAAAAAGAAAAAAAGGCAGGATCCCGGAGCCCACTGAGTGACTTTCTCTCTAGCAGCTTCTAGGTAGGCTGTGCCCCGTGAGGGGCCCCGAGGTGCCTGTGTAAACCTGAAACTTCTTCTCTCAAAAAACCCAGTTGGATCACAATCCAGGCTTCGAATTGAATTCTTTCTCGCGCGAAGCCAAGGCCTGAGGTATATCTCTCCCAGGAGAGATCTAACAATAGTATCTCTTATTATAGCATTAGGAGCCCAGGTGGTGTAGTGGACTGTGCATTAAGCTGCTAATCGCAAGGTCGGGGGTTTGAACTGACTAGCCCGTCCGTGGGAGAAATATGAGATTGTCTATTTCTGTAAGGCAGTGGTTCTCAACCTTCATAATGCCCCCACCACCCTTTAATACAGTTCATGTTGTGGTCACCTGCAACCATAAAATTATTTTCATTGCTACTTCATAACTGTAATTTTGCTATTGTTATGAATTGGTTGACCCCTGTGAAAGGGTTATTTGATCCCCAGAGGGGTCGCGACCCACAGGTTGAGAACCGCTACTGTAAGGATTTAAAGTCTCAAAACCCCAAAGGGGCAGTTCTTTGTCCTATTGGGCCGGTATGAGTGGGAGTCAATAAAATGGTAGTTAGGTTTTTTTCTGCATCAGTATCAGATTCTGGTGGCAATCTCAGTCATCACGCATTGTGGTCTGGTTTGAACTCTGGTAGATCTGTGGGAAATGACTGCCCTGGTTTGAGGTGAGGGTCACGGTGCTTCAGTGGTAGATCTCTCATCGTCTTTCACCGGGAAGACCCGGGTTCGATTTGCAGCCAATGTGCCCCAGACTGTCAGTGAAAGTTTGTGTGTTGCTATGACACTGAGCAGGCTTCAGTGATGTTTCCAGACTGAAATAGAATAAGGACGAAAGACCTGATTATCTCCATCCACACATCGACCTATGGCCCTCCACGGTTGGCTTCCCTTCCCAGCCCTGGTGATAGCACAGACTGGCATAGTTTGCTCCGCTTCCCATGAGGTGCCCATGAGAGGCTGACTTGACAACCACGGTCAAGATCAACAGCTTGAACTCCTTTCTGGGTCTACAGAAACAAGAACAACCTTCTGAAAGGAGGTCGCATTGCTATTTGGGACTGGGAGAATGCCTTTGTGACAAGGATTGTGCTCTGGATCCCAAAGGCGACTTTTAAACACAGCCACATAGCAACTCCGGAAATTGCCATAGTAGAAGCCAGGTTTAAAAAAAAAAAAAAGTTCTACTGGCTTGCTCAAAGGAGGCCAGAGTTGGATGGGGGTGGGGTGGGGTGGGGTGGGGTGGGGTGGGGTGGGAGACTCCTCTAAAAATGAACAAATTTGTTTCCTTACATATTTGTCATGTCCTTTGGGCCTGAAAGAAAGGGGGGAAAAAGCAGAAGAGAGGAGGAAACGGCGACTGACAGTCTCTTGTTGGTATTCCCACAGCATCCCCTCCTTAGGCACTTGCTGCCATCTCATCCAACTCCACTCAGTATATTTTCACCCAGCAATGATGCAGAAATGTCTGTGTACTCCAGTGTTATTGTAGTCGGGCAGCGTTTACGGGTTTGACTTTCAACTCAGCATGGCAGGACGTCTAGAAGCAATTATAACCAGCACCTGCTCTGTCTGTGCGGCGGGCAGGCAGTGACGGATCCCCAGCTTCCAGAACACTAGTGCCCCCTCCCAGCTCAGGATAATGACGGTGACACTCGGCCTCCTTGTTGTCTGGGGGAGCTCTAGGAGCTCTCCTCTGAAACCTCATATTATTGGCATTTCTTTGAGTGAGCACATCAAATTAGTGACTGTAAAGGAAGGTGTAGGAGATGATTATTGGTGACAAGACAAGCCTCAACCACCTCCAGAGAGCATGTCTCCTAAGTGCAAAGCATGGAGAGGGAGGAAACAATTGACCACAAATGGAATAGGCTCTGAGTCTCGCCACACAATGTATGTGCATGGTCACTGAGGCGCCAACATTATGGCTGGAGGACGGATATGGTTTGTGCAGCCGTGATTGCCATCCAGAACGTGCCGTGCTATTGTGAAAAACGATTTTTTTATTCTGAGCAAATCTCTGCTTCCACTTGCTTTAATGCTTCGCCAGAGAGCCAGGGACTCTGGGAGGGGTGGGGACGCACAGGGCTGGGCTGACCTCAGGAACTCATGTGTAAAGGGCTTTTTCTCACTTGGAAGCAGGCTGGGTTCACAGCTGTTCTTTCTGGTAAAGCTTGTTTCTGAACCTTGCCACGTCTGAGTCCGAAGAGGGAAATGAAGGTGACAAATGCTGCGAGGAGCCCTGGGCACATCTTGGCTATGGTCCTGCTTAAGTCTGTTTCATTTGAATCCCAGTTTTACCTTTCCTCCTTTCTGGGTTCCGAAGCATCAGATGGGTGCCAAACGCTTCCACGGACAACTAAAGCTGAACAAGGTGCAGGCAGATGAAGAGCAACGGGAGGTTGGTGTTTGGGAGAATGAATACTTGGGCTTCCTAGGCCGGTCCAGCTGGTGGTTAGAGCCCTGTTTCAGATTCCACTGAAATCTCCTAGTGTCCAAGGACCAAGTGGCTCCTAAGTCCAGAATTTCTGTTACATGTCTCACCAAGGAGAAGCTGGGCCCAAATGCATTGAAGAATAAAGCAGGAGCTTGGCTTGTGAATCCACTCTCTGATTCTGAAATTTCAAAGGCTCCGTGCACAGACATTTCAACACTGAAAGCACAGCAGGGAAAATCAAAGACTTGGGCTTCCTCCTTGCCCCTCTTTTAGGGCTTTTATGGTTTTCCAAGGCGCCTCCTAGAGCCGAGTGTTGTATAGGTCATGTTTAAATATGTCGTAGTTCTGAGGGACTTGCTGTTCTGCTTTCTTTTGCAAGGAGACCCGGTTTCTTGTCTTGTGGCCAAACACAGAGCACAGATGTCTGTGGGCCCCCTCCCTTTCCCCTGACCTTTGCTCTCTTCTCTGGATACCCTACTGACCTGTTCTCCCTTACAAGATCTGAACTGCTCACACACTTCGTTAAATTCTCATCCTAGCGAGAAGCATCCGAGCATCTTATTAGAGCCTGTATGAGTTCTGTTCTTGATGCCTATTTGTGTAATTTCAGGTCTCTGGCATGGAAACGTCCCATGCCCACAGACCCACACAGGTAATATAAACTCCAACAGTAGTTTAAGGTTTAAGGTGGTCACAGGGAACACTGGGGCCCGTGTCTCCTGGTGAACCCCTCAGGCTGTCTAAAGGGGCTAGTTCCATCTCAATGTAGCCATGCAGGAATGTAGACCGGTTAGGTAGCAAGACAAGGGGTTGTTCCTCTCCATGCTTAGGGGGCCCCCTACAGGAGGTTGGAAGCCAATGCGGGCTAAGCCCAAGCCAGGAGAGCTTAATTGACGCCTCCCAGCTGAAAACCCTTAAAAGGCTGGAATCTGGAGACCGCCGCCCCTTCCCTTCAGCTGCTTCTCTGCCTTCCACTCAGCAGGGCTGAGTGTGCAGTGTCATAAGGGTGCCCGTGTTCAGTTTAGTGTAACGCCGGAACCTTCTTCTCTCATGTATATAAACCCACTCGGATTACCAACCAGGCTTTGGTGTGAATTTCTTTCCAGTGTGTAGCCAAGGACCGAGACATTTCCCACCCGAGAAACCTAACAGACCCAGACTTACAATAAACCCATATTTTTATTTATAAGGCAAGAGGTGACCAGGTCTAGACAATAATGGTGAAGAGGGCCCTGGGTTTGAGAAAGATTCTGAAGTAGAATCCATAACCCTTAGAAATGTATTGGCCTTAGGGGAGGGGCAAAGAGGGCTGGATTGAGAAAGTCTCTGGCATCCAGTTCTGACTTGACTTCTGGATCCTGAATCCTTCAGGGCCATGACCTTGCCCTCCAGCCAGACCTTCCAATAGCCATCTTCTCAGAGCCTTGTTAAGTTCTCATAATACATTACACCTGCCATCCTGTGAGCAGCTACCAAACCCAGGCACTTTTTTCAAAGACAAGCTCGCTCTCTCTACCCCTAAGAGCAGGTAGTTTGGGGATGATGGATATGAGATACCACAGAAGACAAATCTGTTATCTTCCATGGTGCACAAAACATGCTGTCACAACCAGGACTCGTGACAATCCCTCAGTTTCCTAAATTGCTTCACTGCTACTTTTTAATTAAGCCTCATTAGATTGTCACATATTGATAAGAGGGATGACCCTGAACTAGATGCATAAATTAAAGCTATCCTCATCCTGTGCTTTTATATGAATGTGTTAATTATTTTTGTCATTAGGGAGAATAATGGAGGGATGGAGCAATACCAAACGGAGTTTGACAAAGTGAATCTGTCACCCAGTGAGTCTGCAATTAACACCAAGGGACAAAGGTAGGATTCCCTGTAATAAATAACCTTCCTCCCTGATGCTAATGGAGACCCAGCAGGACCCACTGTTGTGTTGTCGCAGTTGTACACGGGCCCTTAGAGGAGACAGAGCTGGTGTTTCAAACGAGTCTTGTTTGCCCCCAGTTGGCTCACACATTTGTTTTTTAAACGGCATAATCACTAACATTTAAACACAGGGTGATGTCACGTAACAATCTGCAGCTTCTGAGAAATGGAGAGGCCCGACTTTGCTGGTTGACAGTGCAGAGGGACTGGGGGAGCAGTCAGATATGGTGATCAGAGTTTGGAATCCTTGCTTTCCAAGTACATGTGTCAAGGAGTTCAAGGGTTCAGAAATTTAGGAGGGAAGTTCCAGAAGACAAGTTTGTGTGGTCGATAATAAACCAATATAGGGGTTGAGATTTCAATCTGTTGGCTATTTATTTTGTGCTTGGTAGCCAACCAGCCCAGAATTCCTGACCTCGCCGACCTGTGAAACAAGGACCATTCCAGAATGACATAGAAGCAAGCACGGAAGCGAGGGCATCCATTACCCCGAATGCGTAGGGGTCAGGAACTAAGTGCTTTCTGTAGAACAGCTCCAGAAGGCAGACCTTTGGCTGGAAAACCTGTTAGGGAGCTAGCATAGGGACTGGCAGGCCTATTACACATGCTCAGATGTCCAAGCTACCGGCTCATGAAGCAGTGGCTCACTGCATGCTCAGAAGTTCAGGTTTCCAGCCAGGAGGGGGAGCTATGCCTGGGTGGGCGCTGTACCTGCATTGGCTCACCTAGGCCAGGTGAATTCAATTCAACAATTCAGCCAATGGGGTCGACCCACGTCATCGACCACGCCTCCCTAACCGCTCATAAAACTCACGGGGATCCCAAACCAGGCCTCGGCGTGAGCTGTTTTTCACGTGGAGCTAAGGACCGAGGCACACCTGTCCCCGGAGAGGTCGAAAAGAAGTGGAGCTGTGTGATTCGGAGCTATGAGGTAAGCCGGCCCCAGGAGTGGGCTCTCCCATGTTGGTCTCACGGATTGGGGGCCCCTCTGGGCTCCTTTTACCTCACCACCCTCGGGAGATTTGTTGGGTTGAATTCACGGTGTCCGTCTTTGCGCCGTTTCTTGCTGGTGTCCGTCTTTGCGCCGTTTCTTGCTGGTGTCCGTCTTTGCGCCGTTTCTTGCTGGTGTCCGTCTTTGTGCCGTTTCTTGCTGGTGTGCGGGACTTGACGTGCCTGCTTTCCCGGGAACTCGCCTGCCTTCCCGGGCTGCATTTGTGAGGGGGCTGGGAGGCTGCTGCCTGGAGGCTGGGAGGATTTTGACTCCCAAAGCCTTCTTGAGGCTCAGTGTATAAGGTTTATTTGGACGTGAAAACGGAATCAAAGATGCAATTAACGAAGTTTTAGAAGCAGGCCTTATTGAGAAGCTTGCGGGCGGGTTCAGCAACTCAGGGTATTGAGCTATTGAAGCCGCGCAGGGGGAAAAAATCCTGGCAGCGTTTTTATGCCCACTGCTGGCAGGCACAGCTGGGGAGGATCAAAGCTGGCGAGGATCTGCGCACACAGGTGCTTCAGAAGGGAGAAGGTTGTTAATCTTACCTATATGTCAGGGACGCGTGGAGTGACCATATCTTCAGAAAACATTCTGGCTTTGGGACGAGCTGGTTCCAGGAATTTGGGGTTGAGCAGGGGAGGGGAGGTCGGTTAGGGGTCAGCCTTGAGAGCTAAGATGGAGGTGCAGGACTCAAAATGGAGTCTGTTGTGCCAAGACCGGACATTTTAGACTGTGCCCTATAGGGAAAAGGGATGTAACCATTTCTGTAACTGCTTCCTGTGGGTAGTGGGTAAAAAGCAAGGGGAGGGGCTTTTCAGGCAGAGTACTGACAGTTGCGGCCTAGCACAGGGTGGAGAGGTTGGTATTGCTGGTGAACTGCTATACGGGTAATTTCGCGGAGTCGACTTTGCCGGAGCTGGATGAGACAAGGAGCAATTAAGAGCAAAATTATAACTAAAATTATGGGTCCTAGTATGGGGGCTAGGAAGGAGTACAGAGAAGAGTTCCACCAGGAGGAAGATCCATCTGTTCTGAATCTGTTGTTTTGCAGCTCTCGGTTTAGCTTGTTGA
The DNA here is from genome assembly GCF_050624435.1 of Tenrec ecaudatus. NCBI lineage: Eukaryota > Metazoa > Chordata > Mammalia > Afrosoricida > Tenrecidae > Tenrec > Tenrec ecaudatus. The sequence goes on along the minus strand of NW_027459449.1, from coordinate 1,737,355 downwards.
GGATCTGGACTCTAGTTTCCACAATCCCCAGTTTATTGATATAATAACAGCCTTCCTCCTGGAGGAAGAGGCAGGTAAAGCGCGGTGGTTCTGCAAGGCAACTTGGGCAACAGAGGTTATTTGTCTTTGCAGGGAGGCTAGAGACTTGGCAGAGGCATCGACTGCCAGCTGGAAGCATGCGGTAAACTTGTCTGCTGTGATGATAGTGTCCAAGGGCTCCGCCGCTGAGTCCTACTGCAATTGCTGCTGAGGCGAAGGAGATTCTCACTGCTATTGGGAGAAAAACTGCTCTTTTAGTTTGACGACTGTATACTTGGATGTATTTGTCCTGGAACTCAGCCGGAGTGTATATAGGGAGCTGCGGAACCAGAGTGATGGGTAGAGGTAGAATTGATGTTTATATGCATAGTGAGTGTATGGTTGCACCAAAAGAAAATTTTTTCTGGCCCTGTTAGTGGTTTGGAGGGGATTTGAGTGACATTACATGTCTGTGTCGATGGATTGGAGTAGCAAAAGGGCACTTGAGTGTTTTCCGGTTGGATGTACAGAGTGACGTTGGGGATGGTTATGGCTTTTGTGGTCTTTACGTTGGATGAAAATGACAGGGCAGGACCTGGTACTGCTACCAGAGGAGGGCGTTCTAGGGCCGCACACATGAAGCAGGTGGAGAGGTTGCCTAGTCCAGCAAAGTGGCGATGGCCAGTCCCTGCTGTAGCAGGGTGAGCCAGGAGAAGGGAGACTCAGAAGGTTTAGAAATTTAGTTAGTGAGTTGAAGGTCTTGGATCTGAATATTACGGTGGATGGTGGATTGGACCTGGAGTAGCGACCTCCATACATACAGTTTGGCGTCCAGAAATTTCTCTTGGCGAGTGGTGCACTAGGCTCCTGGAACCGGAGACGTCCACCGGCTATCCCAGGGGTCTGGGATTGTGAGAGTGTATTTAGATTGATGGTAGTAGAATCATCCCTGGGGACGAAGGGAAAGGTAATGTATCTGGCAGGAAGACCAAGGACACCCTACATTTTTCTGCATTCACTTTTTTGCACATTGGGTAGTTGCCTTCTGGTCATACAGGAAGCGTTTTAAAATCAGTGAAATTTAAGTATATGGGTGCTCTGCCCCCTGTGGGTGGGCAGTTAGCGGTGGCCAGCAAATAATCATAACACTTAGTGCAGGCGTAATTGGTATAGTTTTCAGTCAAGTAAAATCGCCAGGCAAAAGGGGAAATTATACTACGTTTAGCTGGCTGGCTTGGTGAGGTGAGTGAGGCAGAGAGACATAGGACCAGTAGACTGAGCAGACCACTGGGAGCCATGGTCAGAGTTTACTGCCATCTGGACTCGGGACAAATGTACCCAGGAATCTAGTCTAAGAACCTTGATTGCTGAGGGAGTGGTAAGGGACAGTGTAAGGGCCTTTCCACCGGGGTGCTAAGGGTTTGGGTGCAAGGGATTTAATTAACACAGCATCTCCAGGATGCACTGGTTTTTGGTGATCAGCAGAGGTCAGAGAGGGTTCAGGGATGGCAGAGTTGGCGTGTTGTCTAAGAAGGTTGTGGAGCAAGCACAAGTATGGAAGGTAAAAAGCTAGCAGAGGGCAATCGGTTGCAGGAAGAGGCGAGAAAAGGAAAGGTTGTCTGTAGAGTATTTTGAAAGGACTGAGGCCGGACGGCTCCTGAGGGGCTGCGCCAAGGCGAGTATAAGAGCAAAGGGTAATAGTTGAGGCCAAGAAAGTTGCAGTTCTAGGGAGAGTTTGGTGAGCTGTTGTTTTATGAGACTGTTAGCTCGTTCAACCTTACCAGAAGACTGGGGGTGTAGGCTGCGTGGAGTTTCCAGCAGATGCCCAGTGAGGCGCAAACTGCCTGCTGCACCATAGATATGAAGTCTGGACCATTGTCCGACTGAATTGAAGCAGGCTGGCCAAAACGAGTAATGAAGTCTTGAAGAAGGTGAGTGGCGACTATGCTTGCACTCTCAGAGGAGGTGGGAAAGACTTTGATCCATCCTGAAAATGTGTTCACCATAGTGAGGAGATACTTAAACCGCTTATGCTTTGGCATGTGGGTAACGTTTATCTGCCAGTCCTGTCCCAGTAGGTGCCCTTACATCTGGTGGAGCTGTTTATGAGGGTGTTGAGCTTTCTGGCTATTGGAGAGGGCACCGATGTTGCATTTTGCATGTACTGTGTTGATAGTACTCCATAGTCCAGTGGGGTGAAATATGGGGTTAGAAACGTGTAGAGAGCTTTTGGCCCGATGTGTGGAGAATTGTGAATATTGGTGATGATTGTTTCCTGTTGTAACTTTGGGAGAATGAGTAAGTTCTATTTGTGTACCCACCATTTTTGTTGAGGAAGAGAGCAATACTGGGTGTTTTCCTGTTCAGTGTAAGTTGGAGTGTAAGTGGGAGGTAAAAAGCATACTGAGCTAGGAGCGGGAAAGTTGTTGGGCTAAGTCAGTAACAGGATCTGCAGAGTGGGAGGAAAGGGGAAGTAGGGCCTGAGTGAGAGGGCGAAATGGAGAAGGTAGTCCGCTACCTGGAGCACAACCCTGGGCTCGGCGAGGGTTACCGGAGTCGAGGAGCCAGGGCCTCTTCAGTCCATGAACCCCAGCAGCTCCATACCTTGCAGCTATGTGTCTGGAGTTTCCAGGATCTCGGCACCTCGGCTTTGCAGAGCCGGTGGCAGAGCCAGGGTCGGGCAGTTCGACTTCCAGTGGCCTGGCTGTTTGCACTGCGGGCAAGGCTTGGTAGGAGGCTTGGGATTGGGGCAAACTTTTGCCCAGTGGCCGACCCGGCCACATTTGAAGCAGGCTCCTGGCGGTAGGTGCCGGCTCCCCTGGGGAGCGTGGCGATGGATGGGATTGCCTGCCGGCCTTAGGGCTGCTACCAGGGCTTGGGAATGGAGGCTAACCATCTGTTGGACCCTCACCTGGCAAGTGGCCTCAGCTGGCTCCTCCCAAGCGTTGAAAACTTTAAATGCCATTTTTACCAGATCCTGCATAGGGGTTTCAGGGCCCTCCTCAGCCTTCTTTAGCTTTTCTTTCTGATGTCAGGGGCTGACTGGAAGGTGAAGTGAGAGGCCAAAATAGAGGCCCCACTTTTTAGACCCTGGGTCTAAACGAGTGTACTTTGTGAGTGCCTCCTGGAGGCGGTTAAGAAAAAGAGCAGTAACTTCTCTCAGTTTTTCATAGTTGACAACCTTGTTGGAGACTGTTTCCAGACCTCTAATGAGGTACCTGAGCATGAGGTTTCTATAAGGAAGATCAGACGCCCGGCCGGGCTGGTAACTCCAACTGGGGTCCTCTATTGGGATGGCATGCGCCCCCAAGGGGACATTAGGGTCGATAGCGTGGTTTTTTTCTGTGTACGTTCCTCGGCAGTAAGGGTAGAAGCAAGGATCATTTGGATGCCATGCCAGGTTAAATCATACGTTTGGGAAATGTAGGTAAATTCTTTAATAAACTTAGAGGACTCTGCTGAGAAAGAGCCCAGGCGGGTCTCTATCTGCGACAGGTCCTTTAAGGAAAAAGGGACGTGGACTTGAATGAGTCCCTATACACCTGCAACCTCTCTTAATGGACAAAGGGCAGCTGGAGGATTGTGGAAGCGGGTATGAAAGGCAAGCGGTGAGGACAGGAGAGAGCGATGGGATGGCGCAGCGGGCGGGGTAGACTGATAGAGCAGCGGAAGAGGCGCACTGAGGAGCTTGGCTGGATCTTCTGGGGTTTGAATGGCAGGTTCTTTCTGCTGAGGAGATAGAGCTAACCGTATTTGGCGGGCGGAACAATGGCTACAGAGGTCAGGGCGGGAACGCAAGTCCCAAAAAGCCTGCACATAGGGGACTTCAGAATCCTTACCAGTCCTCCTGCAGAAATTGTCCAGGTCCTGTAGAACGTTGAAATCAAAAATGCCCGTTGGAAGCCAATGTGCGTGGTTGTTAAGCTGGGACTGGGGCCAGGCAACTTGGGAGAGAAAAACAAGTATTTTCTTTCACAAGGTCTGAGTGAGAGGGAGAGACTCATCAGGGCAGCCATAGACTGATTTTGAACGTAGGCAAGCGCCGTGCCTAAAGGTCCTGGAGATTTGGGTGGCTCTTAGGGGACCCCAAAAGAAGTGGGGAGCCGCACACCTATCCCGGGTTTTTGGCACCAAAACACAAGGTCTATTTGGATGTGAAAACAGAATGAAAGACCCAATTAACGAAGTTTTAGAAGCAGGCTTTATTGAGAAGTTTGCGGGCGGGTTCAGCAACTCAGGATATTGAGCTATTGAAGCTGCGCCGGGGGAAAGAATCCTGGCGGCGTTTTTATGCCCACTGTTGGCAGGCACAGCTGGGGAGGATCATAGCTGGTGAGGTTCTGCACACACAGGTGCTTCAGAAGGGAGAAGGTCGTTAATCTTATCTATATGTCAAGGAAGGATGGAGTGACCATTATCTTCAGAAAACATTCTGGCTTTGGGACGAGCTGGTTCCAGGAATTTGGGGTTGAGCAGGGGAGGGGAGGTCGGTTAGGGTTCAGCCTTGAGAGCTAAGATGGAGGTGCAGGACTCAAAATGGAGTCTGTTGTGCCAAGACTGGGACACAGTGTTGTGCCGCGGCTCCGGCAAGCAGCAGGCCTGGGGGCGCCTGCGTCCACCCCTGTTGGTTTGGGCAGGACTCTGGCTGGGTGGCCGGCTCCAGGCTGGCTTTCGGCTAGGCCGCAACCTGCGGCCTCCATTTTCCCAGCCACGTGACTCCACTCTCAGGCAGAATGGCACCACCTGTGTCTGTTGTAGCTACACTCCATTCCCAGACAGCAAACCGCCCAGACTGCCGGAAAGTTCAGCAGAACAAGTTTCATTTCCTGCGCAGGGACCAGACCATCAGCTCTCTTGAGGGGAGACTGAGCGGCCCCCCAGTCTAATTTTCCAAAGGTTTTTATACTTTTGCAATGTGCAGGTGTGCAAGCAGGCAGAGCTCAGGAGCGGGGTATTGTGGTTAGCCATTCTTAGTTGAACCAAAACTGCTCTGGTCCTTCTCGCAAGCCTTCTGAACATCCATTTCCTTCTGTACGTTCCCTTGGGCTACGTCTGCACAGCCTAACTCCCCAGTATCAGCTAGTTCATTGGCAGTTCATAGCTAGTTTATTTACCATTCATAATGTCTTCTGAAAGCTCAAAATGACTTCTCTTGTCAAGGCTATTTAAGCTTTGCCCAGAGCTGCTATATTCTCTCCTGTTCTTAGCCAAGTTCCAATCATTGAATCTTCGGTAGCCAGCCCAGTGTATGGTGGGCTCAGCACTAAGAGTTTTGTGGCTTGTACTTTCTGTGTAAGGAATGCCACTAGCTTATTGGTTATTACTGGGCCAAATGTGAGGCTTAGCAGGAGGAGGATTAGGGGCCGGCTAGGGCCGTTCATAGGGTAGTTAGCCAGGCTGACCAATTAAGTAGCTTTTCAAACCAATTGGTTCCTCCATTTCTTTTCTTGACTCTTTGTTCTAATCCTTTCCTAACCAGGGCTCATCTATCTTTATTGATTCCCGAATGCTTTGCATAGAATTAGTTTCTCCCAATGCTGTGCACAGCATTCCTTGTTTCCAAAAGAGCAAGTCAAGCCCTCGGCGGGTTTGCAACACAACTGCCACAAGGGAGTCTAGGGATCTTTCTAAATGGGAGACAGGTTTTTTTTAATCCCTGTAGATCTAAAGCAATTTGCTGACTAAGAATCTGATAGTTTAAGTTTCCTTGTATTAAAGCAACTGACCCGACTGCAGCTAATCCCATAATCCCAAGCCCTGTTACCAGTGGGACCAATACTGGGGCTCTTTGAACTCATCCGGAAATTCCAAAGTTATCCCTACACCTCCTTCACCAGAACACAGGTACACTTGAGGACTAACATGCACTAGCACACAAATACCCGGGTCTGCTACTAATACTGGGGAAAAGAGACAGGGTGTTCGTCCTGTGGAACAAGTAAAGCAAGTACTCATTGGAGCAGATAACAAATTAGGATCAACATTTGGTTCAATGGGAACAGCTTGAAGGCAAAAATCTCGATATCTTGATATATTAAAGGGATACTTAGATGAATAAAAACACAGTCCTTGCCCTTGCAAATCTTTTAAAGGGAGCTTAGACTTGAGTCCATACTAACATCACCTATAGACTGCTGCTTTGTGTAATCCTTTTTACTAACATTTCTAATTGGATTACACTCTGTACCAATAGTGCTATTTGTACCTGTGCCTACATAGTAAGGGGAAGCAGGGTTCAGACAAAGCCAACAATCAGCTGTGAGGTGAGGATCTGAGTTCATAAATTGGAATACAGCATCCCGAGAATCAAACACAGAACCTTGAGGTGGCTCCTGAATGAGAAGGGCCCTGTGAGTTGGGCTGGCAGTGAACGGGAAAGTTACTGGAGAGTCTGGAGGGTGCGGCAAAGGAATCTTAATGACACCAGCTGTGGCTCTTCAGGATTTATCCCGAGGTTTGGGCCTTTGTACGGATGGCAGGTTGCCATATTTTACTTTGCTGGATAGAAAAGGTTTTCCCGGGATCTCTATCATTTACATAATGTTGAATTCCCCATGTTTTCCCAGGGAACCCAATAACGCTTGAATCCAATTCTTATTGGGTTACATTTGGAAACCATACACGTAGTGGGATCAAACCCTTCCAACGTGAGTCTCATTCTTGTAAAAATAATAGGGTCATCTTTAACAAGTTTCCACCCTGAAAATGATAGTTTCACAACCCCAAGCTGCACAATGATAATGTCCCTCCCCTTGGCAGTTAGGGAGTCCATGAGCCGGGCATATATAGACATGGTTTGTTTGGAGCCTTCTTTCTATAGAGGGTATTCGGCACCCATAGGACGGGATTCCAGTATAGGTCCCATTGTGCCCTTTACCTTTAAAGGATCCAGAATGCCAATTCTTTCCTAGCAAATCAAACAAATCAAAATGAAAACAGGGGGTCATACCCAGTATAAGAGGTTACATATTCACTGCTGGAGGTTAGAATAGCAGTCCACAGATGTGTTTCTGCTTGGGGGAAACACTGGGTGCTGTCAGCAATACTCGGAGAAAAACAATTAAGTTCTGTAAAGCCTTAATTTTGAGGGATTTTCCGTCTTTCTGGGTGTCCATCTTTTCAGGATATGCTCAGGGTTGGTTTTTTTTTTGTTTTTTTTTACTTATGACTGATGAATCCACGGCCCCCTCCCCACTATTTTAACAGCAGTTGGTGTGTTGTAAGAATCACTTGGTATGGGCCAGTCCACCTAGGTTCTAAGGTGTCAGGTTGGTGCTTCTTTACCCATGTCCAGTTTCCTGGTTGCACGTTGTTGGCTGCCTGTTCCCTTTCCCTTGGTTAGGCCCAAAATGAAGGTGTCAGAGCAGATGATTTGTCTCTCACCTGTTGCACAGCCTGCAGGCACTCGATGAGGGAACGATTAGTGACTTCCATTATTTCTACTTCCTTCAATCTTGGGAGGATTTGGGGAAGGTCTGCCAAACATAAATTCAAATGGGGTCATGCTTTTCACATAGGGAGTGCATCGGACTTGAAGTAGGGCAAAAGGTAAAGTAAGGATCAACCCAGCTCTCGCAAGGTCCTAAATGCAACTTAACGAACAATTCCTTTAGGGTTCTGTTTATTTTTTCTACTTGCCCTGAAGAGCTTCCAGTTAATATTTAGAAGCATTGCTAAGACTTTAGTAATTTGAGCAATAAATGTTGGGCCATTGTTGGACCCCAAGGTGGTGGGAAGGCCAAATCTAGGGACAATTTTAGTTACTAATAATTTACACACAGTGGCAGCAGTTTCCTTCTTTGTTGGGAAGGCTTCCACCCATCCAGAACAGGTGTCTACGAACACCAGCAAATATCGGTAGCCATACTTTCTAAGTTTGATATCCATAAAGTCCACCTCCCAGAATTCTCCAGGACTACTACCTCGAGCTCGTGGTTGGGGTTGCTCCTTTTCTTTTTGGGGTTGTTTACCCGAGCACAGTGCAATCAACGGTGGGTGACATCTGCCACCCAGTGTCCAAGCCTGGGTATGTAAAAGTGCCTGAGAAGCAACTGAGACAGTTTAGAGAGGATCCCAAATGCATACCTTCATGTAGTCCTTGAATCAGATCTCTCCCAGAGCTTCTGGCATGAATCTTCTTCCATCAGGATGGAGCAGCCACCCTGGATGCTCCCAGTCTTTTTGGCAGGCCAGCTCTTGGCTTATCTTTAGATCATTTTCTGAGTATGTAGGTTGTGGCTGTAACACTGGGGATGGCATGGTCACAGCCACTACCTTGGGGATTTGTGGCATAGTCCTGGCATTCGAGATCCACCGGTCCGGGGCACTGGTTAGGAGTGGTTCAACCATAGGTCCCCCTACCACAGCAATATCCTGTCCCAGTGTAAGCTTCCTACCTTCTATGACTAGGATGGCCGTGGCAGCCTCAGCTCGCATGCAGCTCAGCCATCCTGCAGCTACAGAGTCCAGTTTCTTTGAAAGATAGGCCACAGGTCTCTTCCATGGCCGCAAGTTCTCAGTTAGAACTTCTTTTGCTGTGCCTCTGGCCTCACATAGACAATTGGAAGGGCTTTACTCTGTCTAGTAGGGCAAGAGAGGTTGCCCATATGAGCGACTTTTTAAAGGATTCAAACGCTTGTTGTTCTACTTCAGTCCATTTAAGTTCTTTTTCCTTTCCCCAGTACTTGCATATAGGGGTTTCGTTGTTTTTGCAAATCCCAAATTCCACAATGGACAGTACCCCACAGCTCCTAGAAACTCTTGCAACTGCCTCTTAGTCTCAGGGACTGGGATTTTGAGGATCGCCTCAGTGCGGCTGGGGGACAAGGTCCGTTTTCCCTCCTCCAGTTGGTAGCCTAGGTATACAGCTTTATGGACACACAGTTGAGCCTTTCTTGCAGATACCCTGTACCCCAATGGGCCAAGGGCTATTATCAGGTCCTTGGTAGCCCGTTGGCATTCCTCCAGGGTTTCGGAGGCCAGGAGGAGGTCATCTGCATACTGGAGCAAGGTGGTTTGGGGGTGTTCCTCCTTGTGTCCCTGTAAGTCTTCACTGGGTTGATGTGCAGGGGACACGGGTATGGAGAACAAAGCATCCTTTAAGTCCAAAACAGTATAACAAATTCAGTTTGACGGGATAGTACTCAGGAGGGTCTCGGGGTTTGGCACGTGGGGTGGCCCGTTTCTATCCTCTCATTTGCCTCTCTGAGATCCTGCACCGGTTGGAAGTCCTCAGTTCCCGGCTTCTGCATGGGCAGCAGGGGAGCATTCCATGTGGACTTGCAGAGGACCCAAATGCCTGTCCTCTTTAGTCTGCAAATGGGAACAGAAATACCCACTTTTGCTATCCAGGGAGTAGGGTTAGCTTGACACACCGGTGTAGCTGAGCTCAGAAGTTGTACGACCCCAGGCACCTGAAGTTCAGAAAGGTCTGGCAGGTTGTTCTCTGCCCAAACAAAAGGAATATCTTTTAGCGATTTATCAAGAAGTTCCTTTGAGCAGGTCTCTTCTGCTCCTTGATAAAACACATATCACTCTGACATTGGAGCGGTGAGCAAAACTTTTGGCTTTTCAAGTTCAAGGGTTAAGGTGGTTGTAGCAGATGAGAAAGGAATTATGGCTGCCATTTTTCATAATAAGTCACGATCAATTAGGGGAAAGGGGCATTGAGGCATTACCAGGAAGGAGAGTGTGTGTAACTAACTGTCTCTTGTGCTAAATCTGTTATTCTGGCCGTTGTCCATGGGTGTGCTTGGGTCTGCCCTGGGGCCCCTGTAATGAAAGCCTTTCCTTTTGACAAGGCACCTGTAGTCTTTTCTGAAACCAAGAAGGTGACCCCTTTGTCCACCTAGAAATTTACTGGCTGGCTCCCTACATGGAGAGTGAGCATGGGCTCTTTGGGGTCAAGTGAAACAGAGCCTGGACACCTTTATTCAGCTTCGAGCATTATTGTCTGTAGCTTCGATTTTTCTAGGCGAGGACTAGGCCCGTTCCCTCTAGTGGTGGCTCGTCTGCCTCTCCTGGGCTTTTCAAGGCACTGATTTTTCCAATGTCACTGTTTTGTATAGTAGGTACATGGATACTTCCTCAGGACTAGGTGAGTGAGAAGCGGGGTATTAGGGTTAGCCATTCTTAGTTGAACCAAAACTGCTCTGGTCGTTCTCGCAAGCCTTCTGAACACCCATTTCCTTCATGACATTCCCTTGGGCGACGTCTGCACAGCCTACCTCCCCAATATCAGCTAGTTCATTTACACTTCCTAGCTACTTTATTTTCTTTTCATGGTGGCTTCTGTCAGCCCCAAATGGCTTCACTCTTGTCAAAGCTGTTTCAGCTTTTCCCAGAGATCCTACACAGTCGCCATTGTAGCCGAGAGGTAACAGGGTCTGTGACCATGGCCAAGATGGCACCCACCAGTCCAAACATGTGGAAGGGCGCTGCCTAGGGAGCTGGGTGAAGAGGCCTGGGAGTTAGCCCTGCCTGGTCCCGGGAGCCAAAAGTTTCCCTTATCCCCTCCATTCCCTTTGCCTTTCTCCTGGTTTTTCAAACAAGCTGCTCTAGCCCTATAACGCCAAGCACAAAATTGTCATAATTCTTAATGAAAACGTATCTGGTACCCAAATTATAGATGTGACAATTTGGTCACATTTCAAAAACACTGAAAATTTTATGCTTTTAAAATATATTTTGAATGCCATATATATTGATAACTATGAAAGTAAAGAATAGAAACCAAAAAAAAATTTCCTAAATTTAAAACTTGAGGCGTTATAGGGCTAGTGTTCTTCCAGATTTGGTTTGTTCCTTCTTACAGGCTGGTTTTCCGTGGCCCAGGCTTAGGCCAATGGCGTTCGGAAGCCTAGGCGGAGTCACTGTTACCTTTAGGCTTTGAGTGATGCTGCTTCAGGCACTTTTGGGGACAGCTCTTACTTAATACACAGCTCCTCTGCCATGATGTTCCAGCCAGAAATTCCAATTTCCCTTAAGGTTCCCTGAGCTGCCACGTGTCCCTTCCCTTCAGAGATTTGAGCATCAGCCCCGCCAGCAGGCGTCTTGGAGGGCCTTGGAGCCATCCCAAGCAATGGTCCTCCTAGCCTGTTGTCCAGAAAAATGGTTGGACCTAAAGGTCGCCCTCGGCGACTAGTCCTTGACCCCTTCCCTCGGGCTGAGGCATGAGATTCAGGGCAACCCAGGGGTGCGCTCTCAAAGTGGGGGTTATTGACCTGGAGGCAGCAAGCTGTCAATCGCCTCCTTGTTTTGTGCTTTCTAGATGGGACTTAGCAGCTTGATGCTCAAGAATTGCCCCCTTGCATGAATCGTGTCCAATTGGGATAGAGTTGATACAGAGAGGCTGGGCAAACAAAAGCTGATAGATTCACTTTGCAACTCTATTTGGCCACAGTATCGTTTTGAGAAAGGAGAATGGTGGGCAGAGAATGGTACGCTTTCCCTTCCAACCGTGATTCACCGGGAAAAGTTCGGTAGAGTGCCGGGAAAGTGGGCGGAGATGCCAGGACTTAGAGCATTTCTCCTCTTGAGGAGCAGTAGGAGACCTTCATCCCCAGTGCACCCAGGAACCCCTAAGGCAGGCGTCCTCAAACTGTGGTCCATGGGGCACATGTGGCGCCATGCCATTTATCCCACACTCGGGGTGTTTTTGCTGCCACTGCCTGTCCTGCTTAGCAGCCGACTCGTGCAGTGTGCATAGGAATTTGTCCATAGGTTTTTTGAAAACCATAGTCTGGCCCTCCAACGGTCGGAGAGACAATGAACTGGCCCCCTGTGTAAACAATTTGAGGACCCCTGCCCTAAGGGATCCTGGACTTCAGGTCACTATTGTCCCAGCCCTGAACCCTCCCTGAACATTCTACCCCTAGTAGAGGCACCAGGGGAATTTGGTCCCAGGGTAACTTACAAGCCTTTTACTCAAATGGAACCCGAGAAAATTAAAAATGACACAGGCAGTTACTCTACTTTTGATCCCTGTTGAATCCGCCTGTAGCATCCCAATATTACAATTTAACCCTATAACGCCGAGCATGACCTTTCCCTAACATTTAATGAAATGAATATAAATGTATATATATTGATAACTATGAAAGTAATGAATCAAAACGAAATTTTTTTGCCCAAAAATTTAAAAGTGAGGCGTTATAGGGTGAAAAAGAAGGATGGTTCTTATCAGAGGGGCCAATGCCTTAGGATCATAAGTGAAGCGGTGATCCCACTGCACCCAGTAGTGCCCAAACCCTGGACCCCCCTAGGGGAAATTGTGAATGCTTTTACCCCCGTGCCGGTACTTAGAATGAGCAAACACACATGCCTGATAATCCTAAGATTTTTACTTACTTCCTGTGATACTCACCTACTTTCAAGGGCACTCCCACCTCACAATCCTAGCCTTGTCTCAGTTAAACTGTTCACCCTTTTGTGCGTTTGTTGTTTTTTCCAGAAGTTCTCAAGTTATCAAAGCCCCTAATCCAAGTGTGCCAGCTCCAGGACCACCATCTCCTGGACCACTTCAACCTTATCCATCCTAGCGCTGAATGGACAACCCCTCCCAGCAGAGCAGGAAGGGTGTGGACCCAAAGCCCCACTTCGCCCCTTTGCCAGCAGGAAGTAGCTAGAGATGTCGTCGCCCAGTACCCCAAAGATTTGGGTCCACATCTCTTCAGGGTGGAAATGTTAGGTAGCTAGCATAGGGACTGGGGTGTCCATTACACATGCTCAGAGGGCCCAGTTAGTGGCCCAGGAAGGAGTGGCACACTGTGCGTGCTCAGAGGTCCAGGTTTCCGGCCAGGAAGGGCAGGTCCACCTGGGTGGGCGCTGCACCTGCATCGACCCACCTAGGCCAAGTATATTCAATTCAGCCACTAGGATCGACCAGGGTTGCCCACCACACCTCCCTAACTCTCCTAAACCTCACTTGGATCACAAACCAGGCTTTGGCGTGAATTCTTTCTCACGCAGAACCAAGGCCCGAGGGATATCTGTCCCCAGAGAGATCTGACCAACCCAGGAAAGCTCTTTGGAGGCAGCAGGAGTGGACGTGACTGGCTGGTGGATACTGTTCAGATGCATGGCTTTCTGCTTGGAAGGGTTTTTAGTCTCGGCTGACAGGATCAGAGGAGGTAGTATGTCTGGATCACATAGTATCCATGTCCACAAATGAGCTGCCCATTCCAAAGTCCTGACAGTGCTTTTGGAAAACACTGTGCTTTGGAATGTCACCCCTTGCAGAGGGCAGTGGGAGGGGCTGGGACCCAGGTATGCTGCCCCTTGCTCCCAGTTGCCGGTTTCTGGATCCTGATTATATCTCTCACAGGATCAGTTAGTGGGCTTGTTGTCTGCCTCAGGCTTTGTTCACCGAGGTCCTCCAGCTAGGTGGTGGTGTGTGTGCATGAGCAGAGGCTTCCTGCCAATCCCCCATGAGTTGAAGAGCTCCCCTGGTGTGGGCTCCGTGAAAGAGGTGCCCCAGACAGCAGGACTACCCAGGAGGGTGGGCCCTACAGGAACCGGAGGGCCATTCCCCCTGTGGAATGACCTCAGAGCCCCGCCTCTCTCACTGTCCAGCTGCCGGGGCTGTGGACCCTAAGCTTCATGCCTCACATAGGAATAGACACAGGGTGAGGCGACTGCAGCACCTGCTTTTGCTGGTCTAATCCAGCCTGAGATCATCCTAGCATCAGCCCTCTGCCAGGGTCTTTTTTTTCTCTCCTTTTATAGGGGCTCATACAACAATAACCACAATACGTGCAAACATCACTGATATAAGGCACATTTGTACATTCATTGCCCTCATTATTCTCAAAATATCTTCTCTCCACCCAAGCCCCTGGCCTCAGCTCCTCATTCCCCCCGCCCCCATTCTCACTACCCCTCCTCATAAATCCTTCATCATTTACTAATTATTATTTTGTCATATCTTGCACTGTCTGATGTCCCCCTTCACCCCCTTTTCTTTTGAGGTTTTATGTAGATCCTTGTCATCGGTTCCCTGCTGCCAGCCTACCCTCCCTCCACCCTCCCAGCATCCCCATTCATAACACTGGTCCTAAAGGGCTCATCCACCTTGAATTCCCTGTGTTTCTAGGTCCTATCTGTCCCAGTGTACATTCTCTGGTCTAGTCAGATTTGAAAGTTATAATTGGGATCTTGATAGTGAGGGGAGAGGAAGCATTGAGGAGCTAGAGGAAAGTTGTGTTTCACCGTTGCTGTCTAGTACCCTGTGTAGGCTTGTCTCTTCCCCAAGACCTTACTTAAGGGAATGTCCAGTGTACTGCAAATGGGCTTTGGCTCTCTACCCAGCATTCCCTGCTCATTCGCAATGAGATTTTTTTGTGCTGATGATGCCTGATCCCTTTGATACCTCGTGATCGCACAGGCTGGTATGCTTATTCCATGTGGGCTCTGTTGTTTCTGAGCTACATGGCCGCTTGCTTACCCTTCAGGCCTTTAAGACCTCAGACGCCATATCTTTTGATAACAGGGCACCATCAGCTTTCTTGACCACATTTGCTTATGCAACCGCTTAGACTTCAAGGAACGTGTCGGGAAGGTGAGCATCATAGAATGCCAATGTAATAGAACAAGGTATTCTTGCAATGAGAGAGTCCTTGAGTGGAGGCCCAAAGGCCATCTGCTACCTTAATAGGACACCTATAAAGATATGGACATAGGTGTATTTCCCCATGCTCACAGATAAATATATTTACATCTGTGCGTGCCTTTCTTTAGACCTCTATAACTGGCCCGTGCTTCCTAGGTCGCTCTGCTATTCCCTTTCACTTCCCTCTTGTGCCCACTGCCATGCTCAGTTTTCATTTGGGTTTCAGTAAATCCTCTTGGTTCCTTCACCCTTGATCACGCCCTACCAGGATTCCTACATCGCCCTCACCACGGATTTGCATCCACTTGTTGTTCCCTTGTCTCTGGGTTTCTTGACATCACTCCCTTTCCCCCCAACTCCCTCTTTCCTGTGGCCCTCCCACGAAGTGTTGGTCCCCTTTTTCTCTCCTGAAGATTGTGCATCCAGCATCTCTTTTTAGACATACAGTAGAGGTAATAACATGCACAAACAAAAGACAGAGCGAAAGCAAGCACCAAAAGAAAGAAAACAGCCAAAATCCAATGACCATCAAAGAAAACACAACTCCTCAAGAAAGGAAAGCTTGTAGTTAGTTTACGGACTGTTTGTTGGCCCTTAGCAGTGTTTTCCAGTCCAGTCTGTGCGGGCACCAAGTCCTGCCCCCAAAGTCCTCCTTTGGCATTCCCTGGGGACCTTGTTGCTCCACTTCCTTGCTCTTCTGCTGCACGCCCTTAGTGCTATGCCTCGGTGTGGCGGAATCCGTTCCCGCACTGTCTCTCCAGTGTTGTCTATTCTAGGGCTGTGGGTCTTTGAGGGTCGTCGTGTCTCATCTTGGGCTGGCCATGTGGTCTTCTGTGTGGACTGTCTTCTCTGATTGGGAACATCATCCTCAAGCCTGGTGGGCCAGGATGTGCTCCACTCTCCCCTCCTCCCCCTTCGTCTTCTCCGTATTCTCTATCAGATATGTCCCGCTCCCAGAGCTGCAGATTCAGTGCCATCCTATGAAAAAACATATTTGGGCGTGGGAGGGGGGAATGGGGGGGGAAGATCTGCTCAGATCTTTCGAGGGTCCAGGAGAGGGTGACTGCTCAGCTGGGCACAGGCATATGGGGCTCTGAGCTCTGGCTCCAGACACTGGTTGGGAATGTGGCTTGGTTTTTAACCAGTTGTGTTCCTGTGGGTCAGTACCTATGTCTTTTTGAGTGAGTTTTCTCATCTGGAAAGTAAAGGTATTCCAGGGTCTAGTGTCCCATGTCACTAAGTGATCGAGAGGGGTTAACCTGAACCTGATTCAAACCATGTGGACATGTCAGGCGCATTCTAGATCCTGGGTGGCGATTCAGAGTCCAGGACAATGTTAATATCCAAGAGGTGATATAGGTGGCTTCGTATTGAAACGGGAAGCCCACGGTGGAGGTTTTGTCCTTCCGCTGATGGCCACTTCAACTCCTGCTAAAAGAGTTTCACTGGCTCAACAGCCGAGCCGGGAGCCAGTGCCATGAAAACCATGTGGCTAACTGGGACATAGGGCAGAGAGACATTTTTTACCTTGATGGCTTGGGAAGCCCCCCAATCTCCATGCAAACCTTCTGGTGTGAGTACTTTGGAAGCAATCATAGGCTGACAGTAATTCCAATCTTTCCTTTGACAATGTGTCCGTTCTCTTTTTTGAACCTGAGAAGATGGCCCCTGTGTCCTCCAAGACATTTCCTGGCTGGCCCCCAACTTGGACAGTTAGCACGGGATCCTGGGGGCCAGTGAAACAGAGTCCTGAGACATTCCTTCAGCTTCCTCAAGCGTTATTGTCTCTCACTTGGGTTTTTCTAGGCGAGGACGAGGCCTGTCCTCTCTAGTGGAGGTTTGTCCGTCTCTCCTGGAGTTTTCAATGCAATGTTTTTTCCAATGTCTGTCTCTTCTGTAGTAGGCACCTGGATCCTTCCTTCCTCAGGGCTTGGTGGTGCCACAGGTCAGTCTCTCCGTGAGTGGGCCATGATCTCTTTTTCTGAGTCTCTGTTGTGTCTCATGGCAATTCCTAGTATTTTAGCTATTTCTTTGTCTCTGTCGTGGTAGGGTCATCTGTGTTGTGATACACCCAATAAGACACTTCTACCAAATCACGAAGATTGTTCCCTTCAAATGCTTCCCATTTCTTTTTCATGTCTGAGGCGGGCTGAGTAATAAAGGCAATACTTATTTCCCTCTTGTTCTCGGGGGCCTCTGGGTCCTTGGGGGTACAAAGAACGCAGGATTCCATCAGCCACTCTAAAAAGGCAGGCAGGCAGGCAGGCAGACAGACATTCGTTTGTAGGCGCCTGAAAATTCTCACTGACCTTAGATAAATGCATAGGTTTCCTAGTTGTCCCGCGGAGGCCCTGCAAGAGAGACTGGTGATACCTAGCTAAGCCCTCGGGGCATTACTGGGAGTTTGGGTCCCACATTATTCGTGGAGTGGTAAAAAGAGTTTCTCTCCACTGGGGAGTGCCCGCTGGCTGACCATCAGTTCTATTGACTGCTTTCTGGGCCTCTCTCTGGAAGGGCTCCCATTCCTCTGCAGTGAACAGCACCTGCAGAAGTGGCTGGCACTTGTCTGAGGTGGGCTGATGCATGTGGAAAAGCTAGTCTAGCAAAGAAATCAGACCTTGTGGTTTCTCAGACAGGGGGTTTTGTTTATTCCAATTATGCAATCCTGGGGAAAAAAATGGGACATAGACCCAAAGAGGGACTCTTGGGGTTTCCCCAGGTGTTTGGGCTGCTTGCTTTAAGCAGAGAATGCCGCTGACCAGTGATCCTTCTGGGGGGAGGAGAGGACATGCCAGCCCTAGTGCACGTGTTGGGGGGTGACTTTAAAATAGGTGGTATTTCTCTTCCTTTTGCCCCCATGAACTGATAGGCAGGCAGCGGTCACAATGGGTCTTAAGCCAGCTCTCCCGATCCTGAGTCGTCCTGCAAAGTGGGATAAAAAGGACGGGGATGGGGAGCGGAGGAGAGGGACGGCCTCCACTTTGGTGGCTTTAGGAATTTGGACCTGTTGTCTTTCCTGGTCATGCCATGTTTCGTGAAATCTTGGAGAAAAGAACCCATTCTGTTGGGGGAGGGAGTAAGTCTTTTATATATGCTGGCTTACTAGTGGCCCTATCAAGTCACACATCAATTTTATCGAACCCTAACCCTAACCCTAACCCTAACCCTAGCCCTAGCCCTAGCCCTAGCCCTAGCCCTAGCCCTAGCCCTAGCCCTAGCCCTAGCCCTAGCCCTAGCCCTAGCCCTAGCCCTAGCCCTAGCCCTAGCCCTAGCCCTAGCCCTAGCCCTAGCCCTAGCCCTTGCCCTTGCCCTTGCCCTTGCCCTTGCCCTTGCCCTTGCCCTTGCCCTAGCCCTAGCCCTAGCCCTAGCCCTAGCCCTAGCCCTAGCCCTAGCCCTAGCCCTAGCCCTAGCCCTAGCCCTAGCCCTAGCCCTAGCCCTTGCCCTTGCCCTAGCCCTTGCCCTTGCCCTTGCCCTTGCCCTTGCCCTTGCCCTTGCCCTTGCCCTTGCCCCCCACACCAGAAAGCCAGCCTTTGGTGGTGGTGGTGAGCCATTTTCAGTATATAATGTCTGGCTCTACATTTTGCCAGACCTGTTAGATTGACTAAGTGCCCTTGTGGCATAGTGGTTACAAGTTGAGCTGACATCCCAAAGGCCAGTAATTTGATACCACCATCAGCCCTGTGGCAGAAACCTGGTGCTTTCTGCTTCCATGGAGTTAGTCTTGGAGAGTCACAGGGACAGAGCTACACTGTACCATAGGATCCTGTTCAACAGGGTCCCTCACTAAGAGCTAGTATTGACTTGATGGCCATGAGTTTAAGGGCCATTTTGGCTTCCTTTTCAAAGGAACCTCATTCAGTGAACTGACTCTTTCTGGTCAATCCTTTCCTCTGACTCTGGTCTGAATGTAGCACCTCACCGGGGGAGTGAAGAGGTCTGAAGCTTGGAGCTGCCTCCCAATGAAAGAAAGTAAACCATGATAGTTCATAAAGGCACTTGTGCAAATTGTAAACCACCAACCTTGGCTTAATTCATTTTTTAATTGGATAGAAATACTCTAATTATGTTGATGACAAATAAACCAAACATATATATGTGGATATACACATACACACACACACAAATACACACACACACACACAAGACGGATGTTTAGGGGCATCTACCCAGCTCTGTCAGAGAGATTTGTCCCAGGTCTGGGCATAGGAGTCAGTCTTCTTGCATTTCAGTGTCTGGCTCTGTACCTGACCTTAAGCCCCATGACCTTGATCAGATTGCTTAACATCTCTGAGCCCTTTTGGCAACACCGTGTATCAGGGCTGAGAAGGGGCACTGGGTAAGCCCTGACACATGATGGTGGAGGGACTCAGCCAAAATAAAGCATACAAGGGTAATGACCATGGCATTCTCTCCAGTGTGGGCCTCAGAGCAGCCCTGGTTCTAGATAATCCCACAGAAATAATTTTACCAACCTGGGCCTTCAGCCCTCATGCCAAACTTAACACGTTTTTAATCCACACAATGTTTACAGCTTTGGGTTCTCATCCCTCTCCTTCTTCCAAGAGACCAAGGAGAATGGAGTGTTTGAGCAATATCCAGGCCACATGACCATCTTTCTCAGTTCTTAACTCACCTTTTCCTCTCTCAAGCACAACTTTAATGTTTCCATGAGTGTCCGTGGCTATGATAAAGAATACGTGTTATGGGAGGTAATCAGGGCCTGTGTCTTCCATAAACCAGTTGCCAAAGACTCTTTACAGATAGGTAATGGTAGGCCCATATGTTTTACTTACCTATTGCTGCTTAGTGACTTTCAATCCCACTCGGTGTATTATTTGCTCATAATTTTGTAATTTGAGGAAGGTTTGGCTGGGGCAGCACATCTCCATTCCACGTGGCATTGGCCAAACCAGCTCAAGCAGCGAGACCCGGCAAGATGGGTTTGCTTTGGTTCATAGGTCTAGGGCCTGGGTTCTTGCTGTTGCATTGGCTCCCCAATTTCCCTCCATGTGATCATATCATGTGCTTGCCTTTAGCTTCCTCACAGCAGGGTGATTTTCAAGATAGATTTTTTTGTCAGGATAGTTGGGCTGTAGGCCCAGTGACAAAATCCCTTAAAGGGATTAAATTGAATGCACAATTTAATACGTGACTGCCAAATATCCCCCAGAGCACACAAGTTGAAACCACAAGACTTCTCCCTAAGAGAGGTTCCTTGTAGCTTTTGGTTGTCTTCTAAGTCCCTTTTCCTTTTCCACAATAATGTCTGGGTTGCTTTATCAATCATCTTCTTTCTTTTTATGTAGCACTATCTCTGGCTGTTTAGTCCAAGCCAATGCAGTTCCTTCCCAAAGTTACTGGGTTTCCCTTGCACTGGATTACATGATGCATTCAATTTTATGAAAGCCATGTCCCCACATCTCTTTGAAATGGGTCCCTCTCTGTTTTAGGCTGCAATTCAGCCTATTTAGGCTGTAGCACAGCCTTCTGGAGACTCTTAGAAAACCTTTTGTGTACACGAGACTGTCTACAAGGCACTGGATTACATTCTTTTGTGATCTTAGTACAGGGCATGAAAGCTATCTTCTTGATCTGATCCAACACAGAAGCCCTGCTCATGCCATTCCTATTATGGGACATTATTTTTTGGCAAGAAAGACTTGGGGTTGAAAAATAGGTTTTGTTAGGCAGATAGGCAGGAATGAGATGTCCATTGACGCATGCCCAGGAGAACCAAGCATAGAACAAAAGCCTAGGTTTTCCCGCTGGTGGGTACGGATGGGCGTTAAACCTGGATCAGCCCACCTGGGCCAGGTGATTGCAATTCAGCCAATGGGATCGACCTGGGGTCATTCACCATGCCTCTCCCCGGGAATCCTTGAAAAGGCAGGAGCGAGGGGGAGAAAGGAAAAACTGGGGACAGGAACTGGGGAGAGAACTTGAGAAAGAACATGAGACAGGTCTTTTTTTGGAGGAAAACTTAGGAGAGAGATCTTTGCGTGACCTCGAGCAGTCTCTGCCAGGCTGCATGGTGGGGAGGAATCCTAGGGGTGGCGCGTAAAACCTGAAACTTCTTTTAACTTTCATTAAACTCACTTGGATCACGAGCCAGGCTTTGGCGTGAATTCTTTCTCATGCGGAGCCAAGAACTGAGATGTAACTCTAGCCCGGATAGAGATCTTACAGTTCATATTTAAGTCCAGCAAGTCCCTGCTCCTTCATAGTTCATATTTTCTGCTAAAAAAAGCACACAACTAAACCCCAAACAGAAGTAACTTCTTTAGCTTTTCTTTACCCTTCTGTAGTTTATAATTATTTGTCTGTTGCCTCCATTGTTAATGACGCTGAGAGTTCAGATTCTAGATAAAGCAGAAGAATGTCACTGCCACCCAAAATAGTTGTTCTTAGTGTTAGTTGGTGCCCAATCAATCCCTGCCCATCCACTCACTTGCTGCCATTGAGTCAATTCTGACTCATGGCAGCAGAGTATACTTGCCCTGGTAGGTTTCTGAGACTATACATCTGTACAGTAGAAAGCTTCAGCTTTCTCTCTCAGAGCAGCTGGTAGTATTGAACTACTGACCTTATGGCTAGCAGGACAATGTGTTACCAGGGATCCTTTTCAAGACTGTGCCCTTTCAGAAACAGATCACCAGGCCTGCTTTCCTAGGAACCTGTGGGTGGGTTTGAAGCATCAACCTTTTGGTTAATATGCAAGTGCTTAACAAATGGTCTTTATCCCGGTTTGGAAAACCTAAGTCACTGGTCTTTTGCCTAAAGAGTCACTTTCAATGGCCCTGGCTTGTTTCATGGGAAGGGCCAGTTCAGGGGCTCCCGGACAGATGGTGGGGTAGGATCCTTATTTAGTAGGGCCATATTGGGTGGGGTGGCAGGGAAGTGTGTGTGTGCTGTATGTGTGTGTAATCTGCATCTTTAACAAATGCCCCCCCCCCCACTGAAATGAGAAACACTGGCCCCGATTGTCCTCTGCCTCTCTTGTTGCTGCCTTTTTTGGGATTTTTCTGGCTTTTAGCAGCCCTGGAGGCCCCTCCTATCTAGGCAGGAAAAGGAGCCAATAAATAAGTTCACACTAAGGTGCTAGAGAGTGATAACAGCTAATCCCTTCCAAGGGCAATTGCTCTCAGAAAGAAAGAAAAAAGAGAGAGAGAGAGAGCTCAGGGGGTTGGGGGGAGCAATTTAACTCCAATGAATAGTGTCTCCTGGAAGAGTCCTACACTTTGTCGCTGCAATGGGAGTCATATATGAACATGTGTGTGTGTGTGAAACCCCTCGCATCAGTCTCTTCTTCTGCTTTTGTGTAAATTGGACTTTAAACACATTCTCTAGGAAGTGTTTGAATGCCTCTGTTTATGGAAGCTTCTTGACAGAAGGGGGATTTTTGTCTCTTTTGTTCAGTGAGAGAGCCCCAAGGTGTGGCATTTAATAAGTAAGTAGCAAGCTGGTTGAATGAATGAGTGAATGAGTGAGTGAGGTAAAGAAGCCTTCAGCAGCCTTCCAGGTCGAGACTGGCCCCCTCAGAAGCCTGGCTCTTGTCTAAAGTGAGGTACACCTCTCCCCCTTCCCATTTCATGCTTCCCCGTGGTCTGCCTGGGATTGAGCTGAAAAATGATTTTTCATGCATGTCATCCTCATTATATCATTATCCCTCACAGCAAAACTCTCTGACCACCCTGAAGACCTGTATTTAATGTGAGGAAAGGTGATTTAATGGAGTGGAGAGCACAGCATAAAACAGACAACCCTTTCAGAATAGCAGAGCAGGCTGTCCCTCCAAGGGGAAAGGGACAAAAAGGGAAAAGAAAAGAAAAATGGCGAGGGAGGGGGGGCAACTCTCACTCTCCTAATAGGCTGAAATAAGAAGTCATTTTGGTCAACTTCATCAGAAGACAAACCTGAAAGGGGCCCCTTGCCCTCCCCGCCAGCGCATAACTGACTTACCATGCATTTTACCGTGGAGCTGATTATGCGGTGAGTTGTGGTAGACGGGGAGAGTTTATTGACATATGGTCTCCCTTCACACCTTTTGTTACAGCCAGACATCAGGGACTGAGCTGCAGGATATTAAAGGATTTGGAAGCGTTATCAAGGAATGGTACATATTTATCAAAACCAGGGTGATATTACAAAGCTGGGTTGCTGCTACACCTGGGTGTGTTATGTGATTAAAAATAATGACAATGCATCCTCTTGATGGATTTTGCACCTGGGCGAATACTGAGCAGGTCTGCTGGACCCCCTTGGTCGAGAATTCACACCTAACAACCCCTTTGGTCTCAGAAGAAAATTGTGGCTGCTAGCTCACACTTGGAATCCAGGTAGGGCAATGTTTAAGCACTTCACTGTTAACCGAAAGAGCAACACTTGGAATTCACCAGCTATCCCGAGTGAGAAAGATGTGACCATGTGCTGCCACAAAGATTACAGCCTTGGAAACCT
The DNA here is from genome assembly GCF_050624435.1 of Tenrec ecaudatus. Taxonomy (NCBI): domain Eukaryota; kingdom Metazoa; phylum Chordata; class Mammalia; order Afrosoricida; family Tenrecidae; genus Tenrec; species Tenrec ecaudatus. The sequence goes on along the minus strand of NW_027459449.1, from coordinate 1,714,272 downwards.
TCCGGGAGGTTCTTTCCTGGCCTACAGGGTTGCTCGAGTCAGAATTGACTTGACTTCCATGGCATTGAGCTGTTTTGAGTTTTGAATGGCTGAATTGGAGACTTCAGGATTGCAGGAAGATTTGAGAACAGCCTGAAATATGCAGGCGACCAGCCTTGCTTGCTGCAAGGGAAGAGGAGTTGAAGCACTTACTGATGAAGTTCAAAGATGATAGTCTTCAGTGTGGATTACAACTCGAGGTTAAAAGAACAAGAATCCTCACCACTGAACCAATAAGCAACATGATAAACAGAGAAAAGATTTAAATGATGAAGCATTTCATCTTACTTGGACCCATCCACAACCAACGCTCATAGAAATATCTGTAAAGAAATCACTGGATAAATTGCTTTCAGTGAATTTGCTGCAAAAGGCCTTTTAAACATTTTTTTGAACCAAGGTGACTTTGTCACCTTAAAAATTCAGGAGTATCCTATCCCAAGGCATGATTATTTTCATGTGGAAGCTGGAAAATGCATAAGGAAGTCCTACGAGAAGAATTGATGCATTTGAAATATGGTCCTGGTGAGGAATATTGAATACACCAAGGAACTTCTAGGAGAACAAACAAATCTATGTTGAAAGAACTACAGCGAGATTGATTCTTAGAAGCGAGGATGGTGACATTTGGCTTCATGTACTTTGGGTGTTATCAGGAGGGACCAGTCCCTGGAGTTGGGCAGCATGCTTGGTCAAGCCAAAAGGAGGACAAACCTCCACAAGATGGGTTGACACAGTGGCTCAAATGTAGGAATGGCTGTGAGAAATGCGCAGGGCAGCGTGTTGTTTTGTTCTGCTGTACATAGAGTGGCCATGAGTTGGAACCAAATTGACAGCACCTGGTTACGCAATGGACTAATGGCAAGATCAACCATTCAAAACCACCAGCCACTCCTCAAGAGAAAGATGAGGCTTTTTTACTCCTGTAAAGAGTCACAGTGTGAGAAAGTCACAGGGGGAATTCTACCCTGTCATATAGGGTCACTGTGAATCGGCATCGACTCTACGGACGTGAACGGCAACAACAACAACAACAACAACAACAAACACACTAATGGTGGCTGGGTACATGTGCAGACACCCATCCACTCGCACTGGAGCTATGTTAGTGGTTTCAGCAGGAAGCTTACCTCGGTGGTTTCCAGAACTCCCCTGGGCTGAACCAATTTACACCAGGTCTTTCAAATATTCCTGGTACCCCGGGCATCTCCCATTTCCCAGAGTTGGTTGCATGACTTAAGGCTTGATGATCATGGGGCCACATGAAGGACGCCTATGTGCTCCAACCACTGCCTCCTAGAGAGTGCTGTGGACAATTGCCTTCAAGTCAGCCAGCTCCTGACTCATGCGGACTCCATGTGCTACAGAACTCAATGCCCACTGGTCCTGCCCCATTCCTTCAATGGGTTGTAGATTTGAACCCTTGTCAGCTGGGGGGTTTTCAGTGGCTGATGGCTTGAAGGAGTTCACCAGGCCTTTCCTCCTAGTCTGTCTGTAGGCAGAAAACATCGCTAAAATCTGTTCAGCATCATAGCAATATGCCAGCCTCCACTAGCAGTTAGGTGGTAGCTGTAACAGGAGGCGCACTGGCCAAGAATCAAACCCAAATTTCCTGCATGGCTAGTGAGAATTCTGCCATGGAACCACCATTTCCTCTCTCCTGGTTTCTAGTGTTTATGTATATAAGATTTCAGTACCTTCTAACAAGCAGTAAGTAAGACTGCACCACGGGTCACCTCTATTTAGCTCTCCCTCAAATTTTTCCACATGAATTATAAAGTGTGTGACAGTTGTAATATGTTTCTCTTTTTAAAAATTGCTGGGTGAACTTAAAACAGCACAAGGAAGTGCCAGCATAGCAAAAGGATACCCACCTGCTTATTTATCTTAAGAGAAGAAAAGTCGTGAATGCATTCACTCAGGTGAAAATATCATTCATGGAAAGAAGTGCCTAATGGTCACCAGGACCCATGGTTAATCCAGGCGTGGTCATCTGATTCCAATCGATCAGACCTAGCTATAAATCACTTATATGTCTGGGTAATTAAAAGCAAATATAAATTTTCAAAAAAATAACGTTGCATGGGATAGAAAGAGAATACATAACAACATCAGACATAAATATGCCTCAAGACAAACTCATTGTGCACATCCAGAATACATAATGGCTCTTGCTAAGATGCGTTTCCCACTAGACCCTACCCCAAGCCAGTAAAAGCCAGAAACTCTACAGGAAACTGTGGATTGTACTACTCTGAAATGGGAGCTGTGTCTCTAGACCGAATTTGGGGCTGTTCGTGCTGAGGACTCACCAATACCTGCTGCAGTGACAACAGTCCAGGTGAGAATAAGGAAATCTAGATGACAGCCAGGATATAGGAGCACTGAGACCTCAAATTGCTTCTAGGCGAGCATGGCCTGATGGGCTTCCATTTCTGCACCTCTGGCAGGAGGAGTTTGTTCTGGAAAGTAATGGTTTCTAAGGAAGTATTTCTTAAACTTTCACATGCATGCACTTACCCAGGTTCCTGGAAATCGGGCTGGGGGGCAGATTCTGATTTTGTGGGTTCAGGGTGGGGTCTAGGATCCAGCAGTTCTAGAGGCCCTGGTACTCTTGGGCTGTTAACCACAAGGACAGTAGTCCTAAACCACCAGCCACTCCTTGGGAGAAATATGAGGCTGTAGACTCCGGGCAAGAGTGACAGTCTGGGAAACCCACAAGGGCAGTTCTACCCTGTCCTGTAGGGTCACTATGAGTCAGCATCAACTCGATGGCATTAGCATGGGAGAAGCTAATCCTGATGTTGCTGGTTCCTTGACCTATCGTACTTTGAGTGGCAAAGTCCCAAGGGCCTTCCCGGATGTGATGGCCAAAAACAGTAGTGTTCACCCTTGGTCATACTTTGGAATCCCTTAGGAGCTTTCAAGCCTCCCATTGGCCTGGCCCCATCCCAGACCAATGAAGCAAGGCTTAGTGGAAGCAGGATTCAGGTCACGGTCAGTGAGAAAGCCCCCTTGGCAATGCCAACGTACAGCTAGTGCAGAGTCAAACTGGTCGACAACTCCACATGGTTCCATATACTTTGGTGAAGCCAGCTGTTTGGGCAAGGTTTTCAGAGTTACCACCCATGTAGACTTGTTGGTGATAGTGCATTAAATAGAGCACATGCAGTGCATTGCATGAGTGGCCTATGTCATGCAACCACATCAGGGGGATGTTGAGCCAATTTCTCTGGGAAACCAAGGGTGTTGGCTCCATCCTGAACGTTGGCAGGGTAATGGACTGACACAGAGGAAACTCGTTCTCTTTGTGGCGGTGCACTAATGGGTTCTTCACAGAAGGCCAAGTCCATGGCTTCAGATGCAGATGCTCACGGGGCTGAGGGAGCAGGTCAAATCCTAAGTCCGAGGTGGGTGTTTGCATATTTACATGCCCTCACTGCCATCAAGTCCATTCCAACTCACAGGCCCATGGGACTGAGTAAAATGGCCCCCGTGGGTTTCTGAGACTGTGATTCTTTAGAGGAGTAGAAAATCTCCTCTTTCTCCAGAGGAGCGGTTGGCCATTCAAACTGCTGACCTTGAGATTAACAGTCCAACTCCTGACCACTCTTGCCGTCAGAATTCTATTTATATACACAAGTATATATATATATATATATATATATATATATATATATATATATATTTATACTTTCCCAAAAGAACTCCACATTTTCAAATCATTCTTGACACTCATGGCCTTTTTTCCTTTATAGCCATGCCTTTGGTTGAAACACAGATATAAGAGAAATATTTATCTACTTATAGGGGTCCAAAAGGAGCTTTGGTGGCATAGTGTTTGCATGTTGGGCTGCTAACACCAAAGTCAGCACTTTGAAACCACCAGCCACTCCGTGGGAAGAAGAGTCTGTCTACTCCTATAAAGAGTTACAGTCTCAGAAACTCACAGGGACAGATCTACTCTGCCTCATAGGGTCACTATGAGTCAGCATCACCTCCCTGGCAGTGAGGTAGATTTTGGTTTCATAGAGATACAAGTCAGTCCTGAGCTGCTAAAGACAAGGTTGGCAGTTTGAACCCACCAGCTGCAGAGAAAGAGGAGGCTTTCTATTCCCATAAGGCGCTACAGTTTCAGAAATACCCACAAGGGAAATTTTAACCTCTCCTGTAGGATCAATATGAGTCAGAATCGACTTATCGGTGGTGAGCAAGTGGAGGGGACCCTAAACAGGTTCCGGTGGACCTTAAGAGTTCTACTCATTGTGCATGCTCTGTAAAATGTAAACCAAGATTTTACTTTTGCAAACATTATTTTTTTCTAAACACGTCTAACTGTGAAACTATACGCGCATGCGGGTCTTTGAACCTGGTCAGTGGTCTGGGGAAGTGAAGGGCCCTGACACCCTTTGTTGTTGTTAGTGCTGTCCAATCATTCTGACATCACAGGGACCTTCTTTGCAACACAAGGCAGCACTGCCCGGTCCTTTGCCAGCCTCAGGGGTAGTATGTTGGAGCCCATGGTTTCAGCTACCGTGTCCTCCAGTTCACCAAGGAGTTTCCTCTTTGTGCTGCTTACTAAACCCGTTTCTGAGGAGTCCATTCCAACTCACGGTGACGCCGTGTGGGTCAGCACCACGGGACCCCACAGAGCTTTCAAAGGCTGGTCGTTCAGAAGTCAATCAGCAGGCCTTTCTTCTGAGGGGCCTTAGATTTGAACCGCAAACCTTTTAATCAGCCAGTGGTTGAGCGTGCTAACTGTTCACATTACCCGGGGACACCCAACCCTTCTTACCCTCATCGCTTCATAGGTGATCCATCTCCAATCCAAGAGGGCAGAGAAGATAGATAATACAGCCTGAGCTGCGTATGTCAGGTCCAAACTTTTCAGTGTCATGGAACAAATAGCCAAAAACCTTGATGAAATGGCTGGGAAAACTCAGTCCAAATCATTCCAAAGAAATGAGTAGCGGTGCACTCTTGGGAACTTGTGCTGTGACAGCAGCCACCAGGAAGACCCCGGTAGTCCAGAGCCTTGCCACCCCAAATATGGTCACAGACTAGCAACATCAGGAGCTTGTTAGAAGTGCAAATTCTCAAGCCCTACACAAGGTCCACTGAACCAGCGTGTGCAATTTACCAAGACCACCAACGGATCGGGGTACCTGTGAAAACCAAACCAAACCCATACTCACTGCTGTCCAGTCGAGTCAGACTCAGAGCAGCCCTATGGGCCAGGGTAGAGCTACCACTGTGCATTCCCAAGACTAATTCTTTAAAGGAGCAGACAGCTTGTTGTTCTCCTTCAGAATGCCTGCTAATTTAGAACTGCTAGTTTGGTGGTTAGCAGCCCACTGCCTAACCGCTAGGCCACCAGGGCTCCTTTTGTGCTTGTGAGGGGTCGAGCAAATACCATTAGCAACTAGAGAAGAACCTGGAAGAAGAAGAGCAGGGTGGGAACTGTGAGTCAACTTGGTCATTAGCACATTTCTGTGTTCACTTATTCTGTTCCTTCCCTTGTGTATTCAGTCAACAATTCTTCTTTGAACATCACCTCTGAGCCAGGATCTGTGATATGCTAATTAAGCTGGTTTAGGAAAGGGGTCTGCCTAAGTGACTCCTGCTTCCTGGCTTTTCCTGCTTCCAGATCCCCTCTCTTTACTTCCTTCCACATTAGAAGCACATCCTTACATGTGCAGCTGATCCCTAGTTCAGGACCGGAAGTTACGTGTTGGCATGCATGCATGCTCATAGCTCGCTCAGTGGGAGTGCAAAAAGTCAATTCCTTCAAGAGCCTAGCACAGTCTGTAAGGTTGGGATGGTGTTAAAAGTGGTGGGGTTGGTGTTAGTTCCCGTTGAGCCCATTCTGCACAGGATGCCTTCATGTGACAGAGTAGAAATGTCCCCATTGGGTTTCCTAGTCTGTCATCGTTACCAAAGGAGCCCCGGGGGGTACTTTAAGGGAAGTGTTGGACTGTCAACTGCAAAGTCAGGGGTTCACACCTACCAGCTGCTCCGCAGGAGACAGATGAGGCCCTCTGCTCCCATGAAGATTTACAGCCTCAGAATCCCATGATTGGGTCGCTATGAGCCAGAGTTGGTTCCATGACAGACCCAAAGCCCACTTTCTGTCGAGTTGATTCCAACTCATGGTGATCTTATATACGTGTTGTTGTTGCTGTCGGGTGCCATTGAGTGGTTTCTGACCCAAAGTTACCCTATGCACAACAGAACCAAACACTTCCAGGTCCTGCACCATCATCACATTTGTTCTCTGCCTGAGTTCATTGATGCAGCCACGGTGTCAATCCAGCTCGTTGAGGGCCTTCCTCTTTTGTGCTGCCCCTCCACTTTACCAAGCAGGATGTCCTTCTCCAGGCAATATGTCCAACGTATTTGGGAGGCAAAATCTTGCCATATATGCTGTCAAGGGCACTCTGGCCTGACTTCTTCCAAGACAGATTAGGTTGTTCGTTTAGTAGTCCATGGCAGGGTAGAATTTTCCCTATAGGTTTCTGAGATATTATGTCTCTATAGGAATAGATAGCTTCATCTTTCTCCCACAGTGAAGCTGGTGGGTTAGAACTGTTGACTTTGCATTTAGTAGCTCTGTGAGTAGCCCGCCATGTCACCAGAGGTCCTTTGCGTTTGATGGCAGTGGGGTGGAATGCTTACAATGGCAAGACCTTTTTCTCATGCATTGCTACTGACCGCGGTCTAAAGCCCAAGTGCTTAGCCATTGGGCCACCAGGATTCTTCGTGGTAAGGATGTGTTCCTGCCAAAGTTCATGAACACTACACAGCAGTGGGGTTTTGGAGCTGCTAGGTAGTTTAGCTTAGGGACTGAGGCATCCATTACGCATGGTCAGCAGTCTGAGCCTTTGTCCCATGAACGAGTGGTACACTGCACATGCTCAGAGGCTCAGGTTCCCAGCCAGGAAGGGGAGGTACACCTGGGTGTGTTCTGCACCTGAATTGGCCCAACAAGGCCAGGTGAATTCAGTTCAGCCAATGAGTTCAACCAGGGTCACCAGCACGCCCCACCTCTTGGAGTAATTTAAAAGGCAGGAGCACAGAGCAGACCTTGTGACTTTCAGGGAAGCTTCTAAGGAGATGCACATTTCTGAAGAGCCCTGCAGGTGCCTTTATAAACCTGAAACTTCTTCTAATTCTCATAAAACTCACTTGGATCACAAACTAGGCTTGGAGGTGAATGCTTTCTCGTGTGTAGCCAAGGAGCAAGGTATATCTCTATCCTGAGAGATCTCACAGAACCATAGATTGCCCTGGCATGTTTTGGAGTCCTGATGGTGTCATGGTTATGCTTTGTGCAACAGTTTAAAACCACTAGCCACTCCACAAGGGAAAGATGGGGCTTTCTATTCCTATAAAGAGATACATCCTCAGTAACTCACAGGGGAATTCTACCCTGTCCTATAGGGTTGTTATGAGTCAGCATTGACTCAATGGCAGTGAGTGAGTGCCCTGGCAAGAATGCCTTGCGTATCTACATTGACTCTCAGTTTCTGGTTAGCTTTTCACCACTTCACCCCATGAACTTGAACTGCAGTGGATGAGGGTTGGGAGCTCTGGCTCTGGGGCTGCTTGCTTGAATTTTCACATCATGGCCCTGCCCGTGATGGGACCTTTGACAGTTGGGCAAATGAGCTCAAGCCCGAGTTTCCTTTTCTGCAGCATAGACTGAGGAAGGAGATGTCTTCCTTCTTGTGTGCTAACTGACTTTTACCAGTTAGTATGAATTAGATCTTTCCACGAGGAAGATCAGGGAGAAGGGGGAAGGATGAAGCAACTTGGATAGAGGTGAAGGCAGCGTGAGGGGTCAGAGAGAGATGAAAGGACCACCATGTCACCTTTGACTACTCTTAGTGAGGCTGGCTTGGAGTGCAGGAGACGGGGAGAGTGAGGACACGGGCTAAAGGCAGTGCTCATTCATTACTTCCGGGCAGAGTTCAGCCTTTGGCATGCTTGTTGGATGCTGGCGCTGTGTTCATCCAATGAAACTTCAAAATTCTGTCCTGTCATTAACCCTTTGTCTCTCCTTTGTTCACGATTTAGAACTTCTATTCTCGGGTTCTCTTTAGAGCCCCAGGAAATCAAAAGTCACAAGTCACTTCTGTTTACAGAGAGGCCCCCAGCATGCAAAGGCAGGAGGGTGTGTTAACAGCACACCGGTCCAGTGGCTGGTCACGTCCATGCAGTACATTCTCCATCCCTTAGCTCAACAAAAGGAAAATCACCAAAGAAAAAAATTTTTCTTTTTCATGGATATTTACTTTTTCAGTTCCCTCCCCCACCCATAATCTGTGTGAATTACAATAGAACACGCACACACACACATACACACAATTTTCTGCCAGAATGTGTTACTCCAGTACATTCTACCCTCCTCCCTCACTGCCTCCTACCCTTTTTTCTCCTATCTACTTTCTTCCCATGACACCCAATGGACAGGTAGGGGAATTCACAATAGACCCCAGTCTCAAATGTAGTTTAAAGCTCAATCACGAACTGCTATTGTGCCAGTTCTGACCCATAGTTACAGGATACAACTGTCCTTGTGGATTTCTGAAACAACAATTCTTTGTGGGAGTTGAAAGCTGCCCTTTCTACAGGAATGCAGCAGGTGCGTTTGAACTGCCAACCCTGCAGTTAACAGGCCAATGTGAAGGGATTTTGCCACTTTGCCACCAAGGATCCTAAAGGTAGCATGAGGAGAACATTTATTAAATCTTCCATGGTACACAGGCAAGGGGGAGACCTGAACTACAGCTCTCGGGATTCTTGGTGCCTCGCAGTGGACAGTTCCAGCCGCATCGGATCCAGGCTTCCCAAGATTTGCAGAGCCACCAGCATAGTCTTTGCTCCTCTCCAGGATTCACAATTGCTTCCTGGTTGCTCAGGTATATAGGAGTTTAGTGGTTCTCTAATGCAATCATCCCATTTTGCAAAGAAGATGCTGATGCCCAGACCGGGGAGAAGATTATCTGAGGCCACTGAGAAGGACACCATCACCTCAAGTCCTTCTGACCCCCCACAAGTTTCTGCCAACAGCAATGAGCTCTGGGTTACCTACTCAGTCTTTTGAAGCCTTAGCCAGCTGATGCAGCTGCCAGTTGGATTGATCAGGGTATGTGACCCAGAGCTCCTTAGAACGCGCCCCCTCCCAAATGCAAATTTATGCCATAGAGTTGATACTGATTCATAATGACCCTATAAGACAGGGTAGAACTTCCCCTGTAGGTTTCTGAGACTAACTTTCAGCCTTTCTCCTGAGAAGTGGCTGGTTGTGTGGTGGTTTAGATTTTGCAGTTAGCAGCCTTTCAGCATGAGAGGTAGGGTCACATTTCTGTTCTGATTATGCTCCATTTTCTGAGATGCCAGTGCCGAGGCTCCCCCCTGCAGGTAGCAGTGAGATTTTTCTCACTAAACTGCGCTGGATGGGAAACTTGGGGCAAGTAGTGCATCGCAGCCAAGGAAGATCTCATTGACAGTGCAGTACTTGAATAAGGCAGGAAGACACAGGAGTGGCCATCTGGTGGTGGGCAAAGTGTTCCAGGTAGGAGACAGTCAGTGCAAAAGACCTTGTGATTGGGTTCTCCAAGCTTCTTCCTGGAACAGCAAGGAGACCAATGTGAGTGGGGCATGACACTCTGTGTAGTGAGGAAAGATGATCACTGTGTGGGCCTCCTGTATGATTGAGAAGCCAAGGGGAATTTTTAAACCCTAAGCCAGATCAATGCTCAAGGAAGCATCAGTCAAGACATCAAACGACACGTTGCATTGGCTAAATGTGCTACAACAGATCTCTTAAAAAGACTGAAGATCAAGGATGTTACTTTGAGGACACTGCGTGATCTTGTGCCAAATCTCGCCATGGTTGTTAGGTTGGAGTCCATTGTTGCAGCCATGGTGTCAGCCCATCTCCTTGAAGATCAGTCTCTTTTCTTGTGGACCTTCAGTTTTACCGAGCATGATGTCCCTTTCCATGGACTGGTCTTTCCTGATAAAATGTAGTAGCTACCAGATTGGATGTCATGCCTTTAGAACAGTGGTTCTCATCCTTCCTAATGTTGTGACACTTTCATATAGTTCCTCATGTGTGGTGCTCCTCCCAACTATAAAATTATTTTTGTTGCTACTTCATAACTATAATATTGCTACTGTGATGAATCGGATGACCCCTGTGAAAGCATTGTTCGACCCCCCCCCCCCAACGGGGTCGCGACCCACAGGTTGAGAATCACTGCTCTGGAACATTTTCATCATAGAAGAGAGTTCGGTTGCACAGCTCTGAGTTAGAGGGTGAGACGGGTTATTTGACATTCATTTGCTGATGTGTTTGCGAACCCAGTGGAAACACTCGGGAATGAGCATGTTCTTTAGCCATTTTCCTGGATCATTCAAATGCCATCTCCCCTGTGAATGCCTCACTCCATCCTTGGCTTTCCATATTTGCCATATGAAAATGGGATAATATTTCAATACTTAGCATTATATATAACCCAGTATTTGGTATTCTGCCTCAAACAGATGCGAGTCTCTCTCTTTTTCTACTAGTATTTAATTTTGATATGTGAAAACATACAAAGCAAAATCTGTTCCATTTCAACCCTTTCTGGACACAATGTTCAGTGACATTGGTCACACGCTTCATATTGAATTAGCATTCTTGTTCTTTCTATTCTAGGTGTTTCCTTTCTTTTTACTTAATCTCTCTGCCACAACCCTCTCACATATATTTTGACTTATCTGTAGCCCTTTAGATTTGTGCTGATTTTTTAAAGACTGCAATACTCAAGGATGCAAGCCTTTAAGAGCTAAATTGTTATTTAGTTTAAAGATGACTTCAGGGGACAGTTTCAATTAAAGGTTTGAAGAGTAACTCAGGGTCATAGTCTCTGGGACTCTTCCAGTTAAGTAAGTCTAGATAATTAAAGAATTTTAAATTATGTTCCACAAGGTTCCCTTTCTATCAGCATCCTTAGGAATCATGGTGCTATGGTGCCTGCTAACCTCAAAGTCAATAGTTGAAACCACCAGCCACTCTGCAGGGGAAAGAAAAGTTTTTCTGTTTCCTTAAAGAATAGCAAGCGAGGAAACCACAGGGGGTGTTCTATACTGAGTCAAAATTGACTCCATGGCAGTGAGTTTATGTTGTTATCGAAAAAAGAACACATTTTAATGGGGGCTCTGACAGATAATATAACAATCCATAAATCAATTAGATCAAGCGAGTTTGTACATATGCTGCCACCATCATTTTCTAAACACTATCATTCTACTTGACCCCTTTGATATCAGCTCCTGTTTTTTCCCTCTTTCCTCAACCCTCACACCCTTACTAAATTATATATAAATTAATATCTTTATACACACCGTCTTCTGTGTCCCTCTACCCATATTTCTGTTATTCGGCCCCTAAGTTGTGTGTGTGTGTGTGTTCCATTGTTATCAGTTCCCTTTTCCTCCCCTTCCCTACACAGCCACCCTGTGCCCTCATGGTATCTGAGTCAGTTCGAGTTGACTAGAGAAGCACATTCATAAACACTCATGTGTCTTAAAAAAGCTTTATATAGAAGAATAATTGTATATTAAGAAAACATGCCAGCCCAGTCCAGACCACGTCCATACGTACGAAATTAACCCATATATCCAATAACAGTGTGTAAATTTTTTTTCAGACTTATGCAACACATGCAATTACACCAAGTGCTGGAAGATCACAGGGCAGTCGGTGGAATGTCTTATGGACCCAGTGGAGGTGGAAAGTGGCATGGGTCTCCACATGACTCCTCCCCGTTCAAGGCTCTGGCTGCCGTCAATGTAGATCCATGTATCTTGTCAGCAGGAATATCAAGTCATGGGTGTCTCTCACCCCCAGGAAAGAATACAGGAGTTGCCAGAATCCTCAAGAGAAGGCCATGCCCACATTGAGACCTCACTGGCTATGGCCTGAGTGACAGACTGGACTCCACCCCTGTGCAAGATGATGGGAGATTAAAAAGCTACCACAGTATCGCTACTCCCATTACTGTTCCTGAGGATTTTATCTGTCCTGCATTCCGTGCGTGGTTGCTATTTCTTTTTATGATTTTTCTTTCAGCATCTATCTGTGGTGTCCCTGATCTGAAGGCCCTGATGCAGTATCTGTGAGTCTCCTGTGAGCAGGGACTGTGTTCTCTACATCTGGGTCTTCTTAAAGCTTTGCAAAATGTTGTCATTTGAATAACACTCAACAAATATTTATTGAAGGAATGGCATTGCAGGTGACAGTCAGTACCTATTCTCCCATCAGTTATATGGTTGGCGGTCTTTTTACCTCTCAGACATATAGCTGAATCATTACAATGTGAGGGTCTGAGCCTGGTTATATTATAGGGACATGTAGTCAAAAGACAAAATATGTTTGCCTAAAGCACCTTTTGAGTATGATGTTTCAATAAAATAAATTGGACAGATCCTGGCAGCAGACATGTTTCAGCCGCTCACAAGCTATGTGGCTTTGGGTAGTGTACCCTAAGCTCTGAATTCAAGGTAAGTAGTTTCAATGGTCAATTGCATGTGAGAGCTGGACAGTGAGTAAGGAAAACTGAAGAAGAATCAATGCATGTGAATGATGTGCAAACAATACCGAATGTCGTCTGGGCTGTCAGAAGAACAAGCAAATCCCTCTTGGAGGAAGCACAGCCAGAATGCCCCTTAGAAGTGAGGATGGCAAGTCTTCATCTCACATCCAGTGGACATGCTATCAGGAGAGACTGGTTCTTAAGAAAGGACATAATGCTTGTTAAAGTACAGGGGCAGCAAGAGGGAAGAAGACCCTTGATAAGATGGATGTCCACAGTGGCTACAGCAATGGGCTCAACATGGACCAACGACTGTGGTGATGACACAAGAACAGGCAGGGTTTCATTCCGTTGTACAGTTCCGGTCTCTGGTACAAAGGAAAATAAGTTGCCCTATCCTGTGGGGTCGAGGCTATTGTGCCTGCTGTGTATTTTGTCCTAAGGACTTGCAGTGTTGTTCTTTATACAGTGTTGTTGTTATTAGCTGCTTTTCGGTCCATTTTGACTCATAGCGACCCCCATGCATTTCAGAGTAGAACTGTTCCATAGGGTTTTTAAGGCTGTGACCTTTTGGAAGCAGATATTCAGGCCTACCTTCCTTAGGCACCTCTTGGATTCTGGGTGGGATTTAACTGCCGACCTCCTGGGTGCTAGTCAAACACTACCCAGGGAGTCCTCCCACTGAATAGTGTGAGTGTATTCCCACCTAGGGTGCTCCTCTTCCAGTACTTGTTTGGACGGTATTCTCTTTTGATCCATAGGGTTCAATGGACTCATTTTCAGTAGTACATCATCAGGTCTTTCTTCCCAGTGTGTCCTAGCTTGGATGCTCTTGTGAAGCGTGTCCAGAGTGGCTTGCTCTGGTTATAATCGTAGCTGGTGACACCGCTTACAGCAATCACAGCTATAGACAAATGACAACATGATGACAAACTGACAGATGGGTGGCAGCCTAGGGAAGGAATGATCAACACAACACAACCTGAGTGGAAATCGAGCTATGGAGTCTCTGAGAGTCCAGGCTCTTCGTCCTGGCACAGCCTGGGGCAGGGCCTGGAGCCAGGAACTGTGGCTGCTGGGGTGAGGACCCCCAGCTTCCCCACTTGGCATTCCCTCCCCAAAAACAGCTGGCAGCCTGTGGGAATTGTCTTTCCCCTTGCACATGACGGCACTGACGAGCATAACGCAACCCTGCTGGTGGTTAATGACTGGTGACATTATGAGGCCACTGCCCACCTTTGGTTGAGGGAATTTGCCAATGCTCGGAAGTTGTTGGGCTCTAACGAAATGCAACCCCTGCAAGCAAGCACTGAGTCAAGTGCACGAGGTGTGAGGCACTCTGACATCCCCGCGTGACCGTGAAAAGCAGGCTGCGGAGCAGTGGTGGCTGCTGAGGCTCCTTTCTCCTGGCAATACTGGCATGCTGAAATGGCGGGCTGATTTGCCATGGAAAGCAGGGTTTCATGGGAACTTGAGGATTAAGAATCCACATGCCTGCAATCAATATTGTATGTTCATCGTATAATTTACTTTGAAAGGGAGACGACACAGTTCTCCAAATTTTGGGGTGAAGTAAACCACTTTTTCAAAGGAGTAAGTGGATTTCTGTGTTTATAAATCATGCCCACCACTTGGGAGTGCAGAGGAGGATATGGGAGGATGGTAAAGAAGAGCAGCAGGAGAGGACCTGAAGACCTCATGCTTCCTCAGGGTCAGGGGCCAGGCAAAACCAATGTCCCTGGAACACCACTGTCTCTCTGGAATGGTATTAGCATAGCTTGTTACTTGCATACTGTACTGAGTTCATTCTGACTCGCAGCGCCCCTATAGGGAAGAATAAACATGCCCCAATGAGTCTCTGAGACTATAATTCTTTACTCAAATAGAAAGCCTCATCTTTTTTCCATGGAGGAAATGGTGGATTCACAACTGCTGACCTGGTGGTTAGCAGGCCAACACCGAACTTACTATACCAACAGGACATTTCTGTTTAGCCTAGAGACTTTCAAATGGATAGAACAAGACCCATACCAACCCTGTTCACGGCTATCAACCCCCCTTTCTGTGAAGTCCCCACTACGTTCTGTGAAGTTCACCACTTTCTCCGTATGTGTGTGTGTGTGTGTGTGTGTGTGTGTGTGTTACGTAACCTTACCCTTGATCATTCCCTACCAGGCCTGCCACTTCCCCCTCACTACCATATTGAGTCCCCTGTTGTTCCCTTGTCCCTGTGTTTGTTAACACCACTTCCTTACCCCCGCACCTCCCCCTATCCCAAGTGCCCCCGGAACTCTCAGTCCTGTTGTTTTTCCTCCAGATAGTTCATCCAGCCTCTCTTATTTAGACAGACCTGTGGAGACACTAACATGCACGAAAACAAGACAGAGGAAAACAAAGCAACAGTTTACAACCAGACAACAAAACAACAAAAACAAACCACTGACAAAGAACAAAACAAAACACATCAAGAAAGAAGACCTTGTAGTTAGTTCAAGGATCATTTGTTGGACCTTAGGAGTGTTTTCCAATCCAGTCTGTTGAGGCACCACAACCTGGCCCCAAAGTCCACTTTCAGCATTCCCTGGGGACCTTGCCACTCCATTCCCTTGCTGTTCCACTGCACTCCACCACACTTTGCCTCGGTGTGGTGGAATCAGGTTAGGTGCAATTCGCACACTGTGTCTCCAGTGCTGTCCCCTGTATCACCCTTGGTCACTGAGGGGCATCATGTCTCATAGTGGGGCCAGCCATGTTGTTCTCTTTGTGGACTGGCTTCTCTGAGACTGGAACTCTTTAGGGGAGTAGAAAGCCTCATCTTTCTCCCTTGGAGTGGCTGGGGATTTCAAATTTGCCATTTCAGACATTGCGTTTAGCAGCCCAACACATAACCCCTATACCCCACCATAGCTACAGAAAACAATAAAGAAACAAAATCCAACAACATTCATTGCCATTGGGTGCATAACAATCCTATCGAGAGAAAATACTGCGGCCTCCTGGGTTTCCAAGGCTATAACTCTTTGTAAAAATAAAATTGTGTTATGTTTTCAGTGAAAGTTTACATAACCGATTAGATTTTCATTTAACAAATTCTCTACTTGTTTAGTGACATTAGTTAATTTTTCAATAAAAAGGAAAGCAGAAAATTAAAAAAAGAACAAATGAAAAACGTTTTAAGAGTAAAGACAAATGATAAGATGTTAATTTTTAACCTAATCATATCTGCAACAATACACTTTCTGATGTACTGACGGTGAGCAGGGTTTAATCCCATCCCTGGTGAATGGTCCCAGGGGATTTAATGGAGGCTTATTCTCTGTGGAATCTCTGCCAATGCATTTTGAGTTTTTATACTCATCTAAGGCTATAACTCTTTATGGGAGAAGAAAGCCTCATCTTCTCCAAAGGAGCGACTGGTGAATTCCAACTGCTGACCTTGCAGTTAATAGCCCAACACATAACCCATTATGCCACCAGAAGAGAGATTTGTATCTGGGTGCCTTCCAAATCAAGCACTACAATTATGCAAGGAGGATATTTTTTTCTGTACTGGAGCCAGGTCAAGTCAGAACCAGTGTGTCCATGGTTTGCAGCGAAGTCGGAGGAAGAAGAGGGTAGACTGTCTATAACTTCTCATAGCCCAGGGAAATGCTAGGCCTGGAAGGGGGCATGTGGCTCAACCATATTCAGAAAATCTGCACACTAACCTCCCCGGCTCAAATAATTACCAGCACCATGTCTCTGAATATCACCTGAAAGCAAAATAGTGAAAGCACCATTTCCATTTCATAATACTTTTATTAAAAGTAAAGTTCAATTCAGGGATGTGAAGAAGCTGGGAAAATTATCTTTTCATTTCTTTCTTTTTCTTTCCCTCCCTTTCCCCTTCTTCTCCACAGAACTGAGAGGCAGAAGGAATAAAGGCAGCATGGCACCAGCTGGAGGACACCGTGGGGTCAGGGTCACCATTTAACTCATGCTTCTCCAGTTTGGAGGGGCAACTGGATGTCCTCATTTGTGAATTTGCTTATTAATCTTTTTGAGTTAACAAGGTCATGGTAAAAAATGATTGTTGGCGTTTTTGTTAGGAACCTTCTAGTCCAGTCCAACTCATAGTGACTCAATGCATCAGTGCCGAGCTCTCTAGACCAATGGTTCTCAACCTGTGGGACCCTTGCACAGGGTGACTGTAACAAAATTACAGTTATGAAGCAGCAATGAGAATATTTTTATGGTTGTGGAGGTCACCACAACATGAGGAACTGTATGAAAGTGTTGTGGCATTAGGAAGTTTGAGAACCACTGCTCTAGGCTTTTCTATGCTGTAATCTTTACAAGAATGAGTTGCCTGGTTTTTCTTCCAAGAACAGAGCCACTGGTGGGTTCAAACCTTCAACCTTTTGGATAGCAGATGAGCACTTAACCATTGTGCCTCCAGGGCTCTTTGATAAACTCTATTAGAGGGTCTTAACCATTGCAACCCCATGGATCCTTTTGGCATTTAGGAAAGGCTATGGAACACCTGCCCACTCCCCAGAATAATATTTCCAAATACCTCCAATGAAATACAGAATCACAAAGGCACAAATTGTATTGAAATGCAGTGATAAAAATAAAAGACATTGGATTTGTGGCTAATATACATGTTAATAAATCCATTAAATATGATCTGATGGTGGGTCTAATAAACCAAACCCACACCATTGAGTTGATCCTGACTCACTGTGACCCTATATAAAATTCCTCAGGCTAAATCTTGACAGGAGCAGATCATCTCACCTTCCTCTCAGAGAACAACTGGTGCCTTTGAACTGCCAACCTTGAGGTTACCTGCCCAATGGCTCACCCACAGCGTCACCGTGAGTTCTAGATAGTGATGAGCATGAACTGTACTCAACGATGGCTGCAACGACTAGCATGGGGTGTGAAAGCATGTAGAATTTCTCTCGGTGGTAATCGCATGGCTATTCTGAACACAGCTGTGGACATGCTAAACTGCCCTACGAGCTTAGGGGAACTAACTCAACCAGGATTGTCCCTCATCCAATTTGACATTGCTCCCCAGCCTGCTGGGGCTCAGTGGTTCAGTGTTAGGGTCCCTTGTCTAGATACCAGGGCTGGCATGGAGAAAGTCATTCCTCTGCAGCCTTCTAGTGTGTGGGGGAAGATATTAGTGTTAAGCCTTGGCAGGAAATTGGTGGATTTTCCTGGCAGCCACATTCTTAATAACCATTTACTGGATACTTATTATATTCTGAGGGTAAATTGTGGTTCAGTTGTAGAATTCTCCTTTTCCATGTGGGAGATCTGGGTTTGAGTCCAAGACAATGCAACTCATGTGCATCCAACACTCATTTGTCAGGGGGATGCTTGGTTATTGCTGTGGTACTGAACTGATTTCTGTGTTGCTATGATACTGAAATGGGGAAGCTTGGTTGGGTGCGGCTATGAGACTGAACCTGTTTCTGTGATGTGTCCAGACTAAGATGAGCGATGAAGAAGAGCCTGGTATTCTACTTCTGAAAACCAATTAACGAAAACCCCTGTGAATCACAATCTGATGCACAACCAAAGAGATGGTGCAGGACCAGGGAGAATATTGCCCATGGAGTCACTGGGAGCTGGTTGTCACAGTGAGTTGGACTGGAGGCTGACTCAACAGCAGCTAACAACCATTGTGTTCCAGGCACTCGATTTGCTTTAAAAATCTAGCTCAGCCTTCTGGTACAGGGAAGTGATTAATCATGCCTACTTTATAGCACACCGTGAACCCTGATAAATGTCAGGCCCTGCTTGTGTTTTGTCCCTCCTTTTCCACATTCACATCACTTCCATTCCCCTCTTCAGACTAGTACCCCCTGC
This sequence comes from Tenrec ecaudatus, assembly GCF_050624435.1. Classification (NCBI taxonomy): domain Eukaryota; kingdom Metazoa; phylum Chordata; class Mammalia; order Afrosoricida; family Tenrecidae; genus Tenrec; species Tenrec ecaudatus. The sequence goes on along the minus strand of NW_027459449.1, from coordinate 1,695,784 downwards.
TGGGTGCTTGGTGTGTGTGTGTGTCCTTATAGGCATACAGCCATGTGCACTAGACCATGCTGCCATGTGCACTAGACCATGCTGCTTGGTGAATGGGCTTTCAGCTTCCATGAATGGTACTGCAATATAAATCTCATTCAGTTTCTGACCTTTTCAACTCCTTGCAATGTCATTAAGAGTTATTGCCATGCTGCATATCAATTGCATGTGCTGCTGCGTGCCACTTGGTCATGAGCAATCATCATCTTTCTTTTGTTTCCTTCTTCAGTTGTCTGTTGATTGGCATCCAATTCGGCTCCAACTCTTCTCTACTGCAGGTATCAGCGTGGTGACCATTCTTGTAAAAATGCCCCAAGGGCCCTGTGAATTGGATAAATAGCTTGGCCTATATACCCAGGAATTATGCGTTGGGCTGCTAACCCCAAGGTGAGCAGTTCCAACCCACCAGCTATTCCATGGAGCAAAGAGAGGCTGTCTGCTGTCATAAGAATTTAGTTTTGTAAACCTGTAGCAGCAATTCTACTGTGCCTTGTAGGGTTGCTAATGAGGAAGAATCAACTGGGGTTCTGTTTGTTTTTATACATCCAGGAGAGAGCTTTGATGGGGGAGATATTAAGTGCTTGGCTGCTAACCCAAAGGTCAGTAGTTTGAAGCCGTCTTCCACACACTGTGGGATAAAGGCATGGCTGTCTACTTCCCAATAGAAGCCTTGAAAGCATCATGGGACCATTCAGCTTTGTTTGATAGGGTCATGAGGAATGAAAGTCAACTCAGTGATTGCGCTTCTTTGGTTGTATGCCCAGGAGGGGCTCACTAGGTCCCAGGGTCCATTCAATGGGCTTTCACTAAGCTCTGCCAGATTGCTGTGCAGCAAACCTGCATCATTAGCAGTGTTTCTCTGCTTTCCCCGGATCTCCAATGACACTTGGTATGTTTGTCTTTCTAACTGTTGCCCGTTTGATGATTTTAAAAGGTCAAGCACAATAAACTCATCTATCCCAGGCACTTTATGGTTCTGTAGCAGATTCTTAGGGTTGCCATGCCACATTCCTTTGACCCATCTCTGACACCATCTCACTGCCTTCCAGTCAATACCGACTCATAGCGATCCTGTGGGGCAGTGTACAATTGCCCCCTGCGAGTTTCAAACACTACAACTCTTTATTGGAGTAGAAAACCCCATCTTTCTTCCTTGGAGCTAGTAGTTTTGAACTGCTGACCTTGAAGTTAGCAAACCAACTTGTAACCACTGCACTTCCAGGGCTCCTCCTGATATCCATCATAGCAGTGGCGAACGGCTCTATGTAAGTGCAGGCTCCTGCTGAAATGGTGTTTTATCACAACTGTGCAGCACGCAGCTCTCCATGTCCTTCTGCCTCGAAGCCTTTTCAAAGGCATGGAAAGCCAAACCCAGGAAGGTAGGAGAGGTCACCTTACTAGGAGGAATGCTCAACACCACTACAGGCGAAGAAGAGCCCAGCCTCCTGTTTCTGGTAGACAATTCTAGGACAGAACCCATGTTGCTCAGAAGTCCTGGGGGAATCAAGCTCCTGTATCCTACATTAAAAGCCTCAACACCCCGTTCCCATTGTGATTGCTTCTCCCCCTAACTCAGTCTTGCGTCTGCTTTCCTATTCCCACTCCCTGCCATCAGATCTCAAATAGACTCCCTGCACCCAGGCCTGAGGAATAAGCTCGGCATGCAAGGGCACTCAATCCAAGACACACACATTACTCTGAATCTCCAAAACAACCCTGTGGGCTACGTGTGTAATCCCCAGTTCACAGATGAGAAATGGATTGAAAAACAGTGACACACCCAAGATCACACAGGCCAGGGTTCAAGTCTGTGTCTATCAGTTATTCTTTTATTCAAGTATGCCAGAGAAGACTGGGTCTTAACACTTGAGCAATCTTCTTGGAAGAATAAGGCAAACTACAGAAAACACAAACTGAATATCGCATTTGTTCGTTTATCCATTTGCAAAAGACATAATACCTATAGTGCTAAGAATAGTATTCAAAGTACCTATTACTACCCCCTCAAAGCTTACATACTAGTCACCAAACTCAAACAAATACAATGCTATCAAGTTGATTACAACTTATAGCAACCCCATATAGGGCTTCCAAGACTATAAATCTTTACAGAAGCAGAGAGCTTCACTTTTCTCTCCCTGAGTGACTGGTGCATTTGAACTACTGACCTTGTGGTTAGCAGCCCATTGCTAAATGATTAGTTCCATAATCATTACGCTTACTTAACTCTACATTCTTTTAATTATTTCTCTATCAGTCCAAATTGCATCTGGCTACATGGGAAAAAACAAACCGACTCTAGTGGTCTAATCACAAAAGCTTAATTTTTCTTATATTAACACCAAAAATACCAAACCAGTTGCCACTGAATTGATTCTGATTTACAGTTACCCCATATGATTCAGGGTAGAACTGTGCCCCATGAGGTTTTCAAGGGCTGAATTTTTAAATGTAGATTGCCAGGTTTTTCTTCCAAGGCATCTTTGTCTTAGCAGTGAATTGTGTTAACCCTTTGCACCACACAGGGGTTTGTCTTATACAACAGTAAGTCTTGAAATAGGTAGCCTAGGTCTGGCGTATTTGCTCAGGGACTCATCTTGGATATAGGAGAATGCATGCTTTTTGGTCTGCCAAACTCATGTAACCTATGTGACTCTCTCATCTTTCAATATTCTGACTAGGGAGCATGACAGCAGAAGAGCCAAGGACAAAAATGAAATGGGTTATGCCAGACAAGTGTTTTGCCTTAAACAACAACAAAAACTTTCTTGGGAGTCCTACTCAGTATCTTTCACCTACACATATTTGGCCCAAACTGGGTCAAATGCTTATGCATAGCTGCAAGGGAGCCTAGGAGTGAGCGATTTAAGTAGGTACATTATCACCCTAAACAAAATTGAGCTTCTATTAGTAGTAAGAATGAGAAAAATGGATACTGTTTAGGCATATAGCAGGGTTGGATAGAATTCTATTTTGTGTCTTAATTTACATTTTGAATGAACTCAGAAAAAGTCATAGAGAGTAGAACAAAGGGATGGATGTGCATCCAACCACCTCAACTACTCATTTCTTTTCATGCTCTCCCTCTAGCTTCCCTGAATAGTTCTTGGTTACACATTGGGCTGCTAATTGCACGGTCGGTAATTTGAAATCACCGGCTGCTCTTCGGGAGAAAGATGGGACTCTACTCTGTAAAGAGGTACAGTCTCAGAACTTCACAGGTACAATTTTACCCATGTCCTGTAGGGTCGATATGAGTTAGCATTGATTCAATGGCAGTGAGCTTGGTTTGGATAGATCTGTGGAATCTTAGGATGGAATAGTTTGAATACACAGAAAAAAATTCAGTGGAATCATAACCCTCTAAATAATTACCCTCTAAAGCCACAAAGATCAACTGTGTCCAGCATGGTGACAGTTTAGCATATGCCATGGGGACATTGCTCATATCCCAGTGTTGTTAATCAACAAAAACTCACGCACTGCCACTTATAGTGACCCTATGCACAATAGAATAAAAGCCTTTCTAGTCCTGTGACATCCTCACAATGGTCATATTTTAGCCTATTGTTACAGCCACTGTGTTGATCCATCTCATTCAGGGCTTACCTGTTTTTTGACGATGCTCTACCAAGTATTTTGTCCTTTTCTAGGGACTAATTTCTCCTGATACCATGTTCAAAGTATATGAAATGGAGTTTTACCATCCTCACTTCTAAAATACATTCTGGCTGTACTTCTTCCGGGATAGACCTCTTTGTTCTGCTGGGCATTCATGGTATATTCAATATTATTTGCAACATCATATTTTAAAGGCATCATCATATTTTCTTCAGTCTTCCTTATTTATGTTCCATCTTTCACATGTATATGTCAAACATTACCATCAAGTCTATTCTTATTCATAGTGACCATCTAGGGTTTCCAAGGCTGTAAATCTTTACAGGGTCAAATAGCTTCCTCTTTCTTCTGTGGAGCAGCAAGTGGGTTGAACCACCAACCTTGATGTTAGTCATTCAACCCATACCAGACACTGAAATTAAGACTCCTTTCACATGCATCTAAGGTGATTAAAAATATCAAGGCTAAAAGCAGGCATAATTTGCTAATTCCCAGAGTAAAACATTTGCTCTTTCACATTTTAAAGAGGTCTTTTACAACAGATTTTTCCAATGAAATACGTTGATTTATTGACTGCTGCTTCTGTGAGTATTGATTGTGGGTCCAAGTAAAATAGGGTTTAGCTACATTTCTCTATTTGTAATGATGTTGTGTGTTTATATTTGTCAAGTTGAGAAGACATTTGTATTCTTAGTGTTGAAGACTAATTCATACTGAAGGTGTACTATATGAGCTTTATCAGTAAGTACTTCAAGGCCTATTGACTTTCAGCCAGCAAGATTGGGTCATCTGCATAATACAGGTTGTTAATGATTCTTCCTCCAATCCAGATGCCTCAACTTCTTCATACAGAGCAGCTTCTCAGATTATTTGAATAAGTATAGTGTGATAGATAGGTAGGTTTATAGTGCCAACCTGGCCAATAAGAACATGTGGGATTAATAAATTCGCAGTTTCATTCGTGGGCAAAGAGATAAATGGCTCAGCAAGCCACACCTATCTCTCAGTTGCTCTCTGGTGATCAGACCAGTGTGTGGCTGCCTTACCTAGTTCTGCAGTTTGCTGCCTGGCTGTACTGCCATATTTACTGTTGCATGGAAGTGAGTTAAACTGAGTCCTCTGTACTGCTATGTGGACTAATTAGCTGTTATATTCCTTCGTGTTCTATCTATCTATCAAATCATAAATGTCCTGGTTTTGTTTCTCTAGAGAACCCTGTCTAACACATATGGTGAAAGGATATAACCACAACACACACTCTCCTGATTTTAAACCACGCACTATCCACTTGTTCTATTCGAACCACTTCCTGTTGGTTTGTGTACAGGTACCACAGGAGCACAATTAAATGTACGGGAATTCCCATTGTTCTCATATGTATTCATATGCTACCCAAAGTTTGTTATGATACACAGTAAAATCCTCTGCATAGTCAATAGTACATAAGTAAGCATTTTCCTTGTATCCTCTGTTTTCAGCCAAGGTCCATCTGAAACCAGCATTGATATACCTTGCCTCATGCCCTCTTTTAATACAGCCTGGATTTCTGGCAGCTTCCTGTTGACATATTGCTATAACTACTTTTAAAGGTATCGTCAATAAAATTGTACTTGCATGTCATATTAATGTTATTTTAAATTAATTTGCAAATTTTGTTGCATCATATTTCTTTAGAATGGACACAAATATTAATCACTTCCAGTTGGTTGGCCAGATAGCTATCTTCCAAATTTCTTGACATGGACTATCACTGCATGAGCGTGTTGAAATATTTCCATTCCTATCCCTTCCTTGCTTTTCACTAATGCTTACATTGCAGCTTCAACTTCCTCTTGGCCTTTTGAACTAGTAGAACCTCAACTAATTCTTGGGAACAGAGACTCTGTACACTCCGTCCATATTCTTTGGATTCTCCCTACATCATTCAATAGTTTGATAAATAATCCTTGAACATTGTAATCCGAGGCTTGGATTTTTTCTTCTGTTCTTTCAATTTATGATATGCTGACCGTACTCATTCCTTTTGCTTTCCTAATTCCAGGTCTTTACACGTTACAATATAATTCTTTACTTTATCTTCTCAAGCTGGCCTTTCAAATTTTTCTGTTCAACTCTTTTATTTCATCATTTCTTCCATTTGCTTTAACTGCTTTAGGTTCAAGAGCAAGTTTCACAGTCTCCTCTGATATCCACTGTAGTATTTTCTTTCTTTCCTGTATTATTAATGATCTTTTTGAGGAGCCCCCAATAAAATGATTTATGATAAATAAATAAATAGCCACAGGTGACATGACAAAAAAAAAAAAAAAGATTGATGACCTTGATGCTATTTCACAAGTCTTCTGGTAGCTGATCATTAATGTTCAATATGTCCGAACCATTCTTGAGATAGGCTCTAAATTCAGGTGAGATATTGTGATAGTAAGGTTTGGTGTCAATTTAGCTTGACCAGGATCTTCAGAAGGTGCAGGTCACACTCTCCTTGGAGGTATGACCTATTTCATAGCTATAAGTAGACTGTGGAGAATGGGCTCACTCTTTTTCTTCCTGATGAAATGACCCTGGACCCTACGTCTGGCTTCTTGGGATGGCAATCACCATGAGACCTGCTGACCCTAAGAGCTGTCTGTGGCCTGCCAACTGCCTGTTGACTTTGGATTCTCCCAACTCTGCCTCCACCAACCTGTGGTTTTCCTGTTTCTTGGGCTATTCCTCCAACAGCTTCAGGAGTCTGGAAGGGCCTCTAGTTTGCATCTGATTTATGGGCTGGAGTTGGACTGGGGTTTCTTGTTGTGTGGACTTCTTAATGTAAAATTCTTTATTGATATAAATTTCCTTCTTCTACATGTATCAGTATCACTGGTTTGTTTCTCTAGAAACCCCAGCCGACCACAGATATAATATAGGCTGTATTTGGGCTCTTTTGCGTTCTTATTTTAATTTTCTTCAGGTTTGACTTGAACTTGCATATTAGTAATTGATAGTCTTTTACATAGTTGGCCCCCGGTCTTGTTTTGTCTCAATGATATTGAGCTTCTCTATCATGTCTTCCCACAGATTTAATCAATTCCATTCCTGTGTTTTCCACATGTATATATGCCACTCCTGTTGTTGAATAAAGGTGTTTGCAATGAGGAAGTTATTGCTCTTGCAGAATTCTTTCATGCAGTCTTCAGCTTCTTTTCGATCCCCAAAGCCATAGTTTCTAATTATTCTTCCTTCCTTTTTGTTTCCATGTGTGCATTCCAATTGTCAGCAATTATTAATGCATTTTCAGTACATGTGTGGTCAATTTCAGACTAAAGAAGTTGGTACAATTCTTCATTGGCTTTAGTGGTTTGTGAGAAAATTTGAATAATGGTTCTATTAACTGGCCTTCCTTGTGTATGAAGATAGATATTATTCTGTCACAGGCAGCATTGCACTTCAAGATAGATCTAAAAATGCTCTTTTTGAGGATGAAAGAGACATTCTTTTGAATTTGTCATTGTCAGCATAGTCATTCTTATCATTTTAAGATTCAAAGGGTCTATTTCAACTCACCAATGCCTAGGATATTGATCTTTATAGGTCAGATTCCGTTTTTTTATGATTTCCAATTTTCCTAGATTCTTATTTTGCACGTTTGATGTTCTGATTATTAATGAATGGTTGCAATGATTTTTCTCATTTTGAATTATAATCCATTAGCAAATGAAGGTGCCAGAAGCTTTAGTACACTTTGTTGCTAGATGCCTTCAAGTCAGTTCTGTCTCATAATAATGCCTACACAACAGAATGAAACATTGCCTGGTCCTACCCCATACTCAAAAATTTTGTTATGTTTGAGTCCATTGTTGTAGGAATTGTCTCGATCCATTTGATCGGGTGTCTTCCTCTTTTTGCAACCCCTCCACTGTAATGTGTATGATGTCCTCCAGGGACTGGTCTGTCCTGATAACATCTGCAAAGTACATGAGATGAAGTCTCGCCATCCTATCTGCCAAGGAACATTTAGCTGCACTTCTTCTCAGACAGATTTGTTTGTTCTTCTCTCCACCCATGGTACTTTCAGTATTTTTTGTCAGTACCTTAATTCAAATGCACCAGTTCTCCTTCAGTCGTTCTCATTCAATGTTCAAATTTCACATGCATAAGGTGTGGCGGAAAATGCCATGCCTTGGGCCAGGCGCAACGTAATCCTAAGTGAAATTCTTGATCTTCAGTACTTTAAAGTGGTTATGTGCAGTAGATTTGCCTAATGCAATATGTTATTTGGTTTTTTGATTGTTGTTTCCATGAGCATTAGTTGTGAATCTAAGCAAGACGAAATCCTTGATAACTTCCATATTTTCTCCATTTATTATGATGTTATCTACAGCTCCTGTTGTGAGGTTTTGAGTTATCATTAAGGTGGACTCTACTTTGAGGAAGCTCTCCTTCTCGGTGATATTTTGATTGTTTTGCAATCTGAGGGGCTCATTTTCTGGCATTATAACAGACAATATTTTACTGCTATGCATAAAGTTTTCAATGGTGAATCCCTCAGAAGTGGACTGATTGTTTTGTCGTCCTGTCAGTTCTTAGTCTGGAAGCTGTGTTGAAATCTGTTCACCGTGGGTGATCCTGCCTGGTATTTGAAGTACTAGTGGACTAACTCCCAGCATCACAGCAAAGCACAAGCTACCACAGTGCAGCAAATTGACAGATGGGGCACGGGAGGGGAGTTGTCATTGTTAGACACTGTTAATTTGGCTCTAACTCATAGCACCCACAGCCTGTTTCCTCACAGTGAATGTTGGAGACCATTTTTGCAGCCAGTATGCCAATTCATCCCATTGAGGACCTTCTTCTTTTTTTCACCACTCCACTTTACCAAGTATGATATCCTTCTCTAGGGACTATGCTCAGCTGTTAACATGTCCAAAGTATGTGATATGAAGTCTTGCCATTCTCACGTCTAGGAAGCATTCTGGCTCTACTTCCGCCAAGAAAGATTTGTTCCTTCTTCTGAAAGTCCATGGAATATTCAATATTCTTCACCAGCATCATAATTCAAAGACATCAACTTTTATTTTATCTTTCATAATTATTGTCCATTTTCAAGTACATATGAGGTGATTGAAAATGCCATAGTATGATAGTTATATAATTTTATGTCAGTTTGAAGATATGTAAAAGTGTAAGGTTGGTATCCAATCTGTCAATCACACCATAGTCTGATGGTGCCTCTTTGTGGCCATGGCCTTCTCATAAGGAGGGCCCTGGGAACCTCCCCTTCTTTTTGCATTCACCTGACTGCTTCCTGCCCACGTTGAGAGCTGCCAGAGTCTTGCCATGCTTCCATCGACCTTGGGTCCACACGACATTGCAATCACTGGCCTTTGACATCCCTGCATTCTGCATCATTGCATGTAACTGCGTAAGTTGGAAAGGAACTTATGGGCTAGTGTTGGACTTATGGACTTGAGTTGGACTGGCCTGGGATATTTCCTTGAAATAGAAATACTATAATGACTTCTTGATTAAAAACTATTTATTGCACATATATGAGTGTCACTTGATTTGTGTCTCTAGTCAGCCTGGATTACATCCAGTTCTCTGCCATCAAGTTGATTCCAACCCTTAGCAACTCTATAGGACAGGGGAGAGATATCCCTGTGGGTTTCCAATACTGGAACTTTGTATGGGAGCAGAACTGCTGATCTTGTGTTGAGCAACCCAACCGGGTTGGTTCTGATGCATTATGTTTGTAACCACTATACCACTAGGGCTCAGCTGTGCCTTATTCCTCAAAGTGACATCTTTTAACACTGGAAATTGGTCTTCAGCAAGATCTACCAGTGTACTCGTTCATATGACTTATTTTCTTTTTACACTGTTTTGATTGTGATGTGAGGGAAAATCTACAGAGTAAATTGATTTTCTTTACAATTCATGCAATGTTTTATGATATTGATTGCAATACCTACAATGCAATACTACTTTTCCTATTCCCTCCCTTTGTTTGCCGTTTCCATTGGTCTTTCGTTCCCATGCCTTCCTGCCTTCTGAGTAACTCCCTGACAAATGCTGGGCTCTGAATTGTACATCGTTGACAGTATAGGTCTCCTATTTGGGGGCTGAAAGTTGAGCCATGGAGGTGAGGTCAGGTGTCAAATGGGAATTCCACTAGTGCCTATCATATCCTAAGGTTAGTCTTCTTATTTTGAGTTCTACATTTTCCCCAGTTGATCCAGGGCCTACTACTGTGAGCACTTTCAGAGCAATCTGCAGTGAGAACCCTATGCTACCTTGGTCTTCTGGACTCAGCGCTGTGGAGCCTGGGCTTCATGTGGTCAGTGAATCCCTTTCATCTTCTTTTGATGCTATCTGTGTAATTCTGTATTTTGAATTTCTCTTCAATTTTTTCAGCTAGTGAAATGCACATGCTTTTCATTTTTGCTGTCCTAATTCCAGGTCTTTGCACCTTTTAATATAATTCTTTATTCCATCTTTTTGAATTCCCCTTTGAAATTTTATGTTCAGCTTCTTTATTCAGCGTCTTTACTTCATCAATTATTTCTATATTTCTCTCTCTCTTTTTCGTACTTCATCATTTCTTTCATTGGCTTCAGCTACTCCACATTCAAGGTGACATCCGTTTTGTCTTTTCTTTAGTTTCTATCTTTTTAATTATCTTTGAATTTCTTTATTTATGATGTTCTTGATATTATTGCAGAACTCGTATCATCTCAGGTGATTTGTGTTCAATGTGTCAACTTTCTTCTTGAAGTAGCCTCTAATTTAGATGAGATATACTCAAATTCATACTTTGACTCTTGGGGACTTGTTTTAATTTTGTTGGAATTCGAGTTGAATTTGCCATTGATGGTTTGTTCCACAGTTCGTCTCCAGTCTCGTGACTGATGATATTGAACTTCTTTATACCGTAAATACTTGAGTATAAGCCGAGATTTTTCAGCACATTTTTTATGCTGAAAAAGCACCCCAGCTTTGGGGGGTAAAATTAGTTGCCTTGGGTTATACTCGAGTATGTATAGTAGATTATTTCAACAGATATAGTTGATTTAATTCCTGTGTATTTCTATCCAATATACATAATCCATGTCTATGGTTACTGTTTACATCCCTGAAAAATAAATGTTCAATCAATAAGCCATCCTTATTGGAAAATTCTATCATGAGATCTCCCATGTGGCTTCCATCCCCATGGCCATATTTTCTAACTAGTGATCCTCCTCCTTAGTTTCCAATTTTTGCATTCAAGTCATCAGTAATCTTGATTGCATGTTTCATCAATTTCAGACTGAAAAGGTTGGTAAAAATCCTCAATGGCTTTATTGTTAGCATTAGTGGTTGGTGTGTAAATTTGAATAATAACTTTATTAATTATTCATCCTTGTAGGTGTAATATATCCTACACCTAACAATGGTGAACATTGGAATCGATGTTGAAACATTCTCTTTTTTAACATGAAAGTCATCCATTCCTTTCAAATTTGTTACTCTGGTATGTAAACCATATTATTGTGACATTCAAAATGGCCAATACCAGTCTATTTCAGTTCAATAACACCTAGAGTGTTTGATCTTTATGTGTTCCATTTTTTCATGGCTTCCAATTTTTCTAGATCCATATTTCATGCATCCCATCTTCTTGTTAGTGGTTATTGCAGTACTGCTGTTTCTTCTCATTTTGAGTCATTGCCACATCAACAAATATAGGTCCTGAAAACTTTATATCACTAAGGTCAACTCTACTTTGAGGAGACAGCTCTTCCCCAATTATATTTTGAGTGTCTTCCAACTTGAGGGGTTCATCATCCTGCACTATATGAAACAATATTCCACTGCTATCAATGTGCTCCACAAACACCACTATTTTTTTCAGATGTAGATTGGCAGGTTATTCTTTCTAGTCTATTTAGCTTGTAAGCTTTTCTGAAAATTTTCCACCACGGGTAACTATGCTTGTGTTTGAAATACCAGTGGTATATCTCACAGGATCATGATGACTTTCAAGTTATGATAGTTCAAGAACCTGACATGTCTGACAACTTGGCATGCTAGCCTAATTCCGAATGGCCAGCACATCTCTCTTCTTGCTTTCTCTAGTTTCTGTAGACCACTGTACCTGAGCATGCATGGCTTAGGAGGTTGTGGAGTTAATTCTTGCTTCCTGGAGTAACCCTTAACCAATGACCCATAGGAGTTGTTGGACAAATAGCCACACTCCCTCACATTCTGGGCAGAATAACTAGTGGATTTTCTACAGTGTCTCCAGTAAGATTAACCTTCAGTTGCTCACAATTTTAAATTGTTTGATAATGTACTTTTCATTGGCTGCCTTCTTTCCCTTTTCTATTTCCCATTTCCTTATTGATATCTCCCCAGAAAATGGCTTAATTAAAACCTTTGTCTCAGGATCTAATCCTATGGGGAACCCAAACTCAATCACACAAGACATTTGTCAAATCATGGACTTAGTGGTTATATCTATTATATGTGTAGGTCATGGAAGAGGAGAATTCATACCATCCCTTTGAATAGTCACTCGGAGTGCCAACTGGGTCCCCAGCATAGATCCTGGACATCAAAACTCACTGTTTCCTATATCATAACACTTCCTTTTAGACTTCAGTCATTCAAAAAACTCAACAAATAGCTTGCTGTCTCACTTCAAATTTTGTAGTGTGCAAATATGGCTATGTTTTCATTGTGTGTTTAGCCCTGGACAAATCAGCTTTGACCAGGAAGGTGAAGTCATGTGGAAAAACAAACCAAAAACACTAGCAGCTGTGTGTTGTGGAAGAAAACCCTGTGGATGAAGTGCAATTTTTAGGGAACAGAGACCAGTAAGATAAACCAATAAGTGTCCACTGTTCTGATGTTAAGGAGAACCCTGGTGAGGCAGTAATTAAGCACTTAAGGGCTAATCAATCAGCAGTTCAAACCCACCATCTTCCCCAAGGAAGAGTTACGATGTGGCAGTCTGACCCCCTTAAGATTTACATTTATTACCACTACCAACTGATCTGAGAGGGATAGCATTAGGGGATCCTGGATCGCATTCTTAACGAGCTCTAATGGCAGAGTGGACTCCTCATTGATCTCCTAACCGCAAAGAAAGTGGTTCTAACCTATCAGTTGGTCCATGTGAGAAATATGAGTTTGTCTGCTCTGGTAAAGATTTAAGCCTTGGAAAAATCAAAGGGTGAAGTTCTATTCTATCTTGTAGGGTCTCTATGAGTCAGCTTCAACACAATGATAATGAGTTTGCTTTGGAATTTTGGGATAGAATAGGAGAAATATGTGCAACAAAGTTTAAACTTATTTTAAATGTTCAGTGGTATTGCTCAGAGAGAGATTCTTGGAACCCACAAGACTGTTGTCCTTAGGCACCTTCAGATCTGGAACTGAACTCACTCCCTTGGCTCAATCTTCAGCCAAACAATAGGTAGATCTATAAGGTAAAAAGTAACACTAATCAACTATTTGAATCAAAAGGATATAATTTATTCAAAGATAAAGTTCAGAAGGGTCAGGAAAGAAGGGGGAATGGAAACAGGAAATACAAGGAGGAAGTGCGATAAGTGATATTACGTTGAGCAGATTGCAGTCAATATCATGAAGCAAAATATGTGTGAACTGTCAAATGGAAAACGGATGTATTCTGTAAACCTTCACCCAACTCACAATAAAGAGATTTTTTGTCAGCCTTGGAAACCTATGAGGCAATACTATTCTGTCCTATAGGGTACCCATGAGTTGAAATCAACTCAGTGGCAATGGGATATTGATACTGATGCTTTCTGCCGATTCTAAAAAATAGGGTTATTAGCAATTATTGTGGAAATAGCATGAATGAGACTATGTAAATGGGGTTGGTTACAGATAAATTCTTGTAAATGTTAAAGGATAAGTGATTGAGGATGGACTTACCCAAAAAGAGAAAATTATTGCAAGACTTTGTTCCAGGGATAAAATAAAAATAGGTTTCCTGTGGGTAAGACTTAAGCCTATAGATATGGAATTTAAGGAACTGGTATTCCATGATGGTCACCTTCCCGACACAATCACTCAAGACAAAAAGTGGGTGTATAAACAAATGAGGTGAAGAAAGCTTATGGAGCCTAGCTATCAAAAGATAAAGAGTCTAGGGTTTTAAAAACTAGAAGGTTCACAAGTGGCCATCTAGCTTAGAAGCAATAAAGCGCACATGAAAGAAGCACACCAGCCTGTGTGATCACAAGATGTAGAAGGGATCAGGTATCAGGCATCAAAGAACAAAAAAATCATATCATTGTGAATGAGGGGGGGTACAGTTAGGGGATCCAAGATCTATCTGTAGGCAACTGGACAACCCCTTACAGAAGGGTCGCTGGGAGGAGATGAGCCAGTCAGGATGCAGTGTAGCAACGATGAAACATATAACTTTCCTCTCATTCCTAAATGCTACCGCGCCCACTATCATGATCCCAATTCTACCTTACAAACCTGGCTAGACCAGAGAATATACACTGGTCCATATAGGAACTGGAAACACAGGGAAACCAGGACAGATGAACCCTTCAGGACCAGTGCTGAGAGTAGCAATAACAGGAGGATGGAGGAAAGGTGGGGTAGAAAGAGGGATCTGATTACAAGGATCTACATATAACCTCCTCCATGAGGGAGGGACAACAAAAAAGTGGGTGAAGGTAGATGTCGGACAGTGTAAGATAGGACAGAATAATAATTTATAAATTATCAAGGGTCCATGAGGGAGGGGAAGGGGGAAGGAGGGGAAATGAGGAGCTACTACCAAGGGCTCAAGTAGAAAGCAAATGTTTTGAGAATGATGATGGCAACAAATGTACGCAGTGGATGTATGTATAGATTGTGATAAGAGTTGTAGGAGCCCCCAATAAAATGATTCTTTTTAAAAACCTCAAAGAGCAAAACACACTATGGTTTATTATACATCAATGATACTTCAATAAAATTACATAAAAAAGGGGAAAAAGAAATGGAATTTAAGGTAAAGAAAGTATTCCCTTTGAGGACCATATTACAAATATATATTTAGGCAGGCAATTAGATAAAGACATTTTAAGTCTGGGCTTCTATACCTGCCATCTGTCTGTTATGAATAGTATAATTAGCAACTAGAATCTCTCACACAAAATCAACTCAATATGGTATTTCTGGTCTGACCTCCGTGGTGTTCTACTCTGCTTTGATGGAGCTCATCATATCATGACTCTATAACAAGATTGAGGAGTTATTTGCATTCTTATGTGGAAGGTAAATCTGTTTGGCCATTCTGTTAGACTAGTTCATTTTCTTTCCTACCATCCCATCTGCCATTTTAATTCAAAACAAGGAGAAAAGCATGTATGTGCCTTTTGAGGAAGGAGAAGATTTTGGTGTGGAAGAAATTCTCTTCTAGACTGCAAGGTAAGTATTTACCCCCTCTAGCCCTGTTGGAGGAGGGGAAAAGGAAGAGAGACAAGGCAAAGAGAACAACATAGTTAGTTTCATGCCTCCTTACTTGACCTGGGGATTGAGGGGAATATCAGTGACTATGGACCTGTTGTGCTCCCCATTTGGAAGCATGAAGAATAGAGGCTGCCAGGCAGAGCAGCCCTCTGGGAAGTCACTGAAGACAAACATATAGAGAGTGCCATCAAGTCTACTGTGATCCATGGGGACCTTATATGAAATGGAATGGAGTGCTGTCTGACCTTGCACCATCGTCACACATTCCTGAATGTTGAAGTCCATTGTTGCAGCGATTAGGTCAATGTGCCTCAATAAGGATCTCCCATGTCCCTCTATTTCATCAAATATGATGTCTTCCTCTAGCAATTGTCCCCTGATAGTGTGTCCAAAACACATTAGTCAGTCAGTGTTCTCTTGTGATCCATAAGGTTTTCTTTCAGTAATTTTTGGAAGTGGACTAGCAGGCCCCTCTTCCTTGTCTGTCTTAGTCTAGAAGCTTCACTGAAACCTGTCCACCATGGGCAATCCTGCTGGTATTTGAAATTCTGGGAACAGAGCTTCCAGCACCATAACAATACACAAACCATTATAGTACAACCAACTGACAGATGAGTGGAGGATATCTATATCTATATATGGAGAGAGAGAGAGTAAAACTGGCAATGCAGTCTGATTAGGCAGTATTCTGGTAATCTGAAGCTAACAGAAAGTATCCCCACAAATAACATCTTAAAGTAATGATAATATCAATTTTGCTCACAAATCTGCAATCTGGGCAGAGCTCAGTGAGGACACTAGTTTTGGCTTCATCAAGCATTAGCTGGGGTAGCTCAAAGGACAGAGGCTGCAGCTCTCTTAAGACTCACTCCCTCACACGACTGATACTTCTATTGGTTGGAGCTCAAGAAGAACCCTATATGTGACATTTTCATTTGGCTTGGTCTTCCTTGCAACATCCTGACAGGGTCCCAATGGTGAACAACCCAATACGACCAGGTGGAAGTCACAGAGCAACACTTCTGCCATAGTCAAAGGCCTGCCAAGATGCAAGGAAGAGGGAAAGCAGGCCCTGTTTCTGGAAAAATGAACACAAATTCATCTTGTAACAAGAGAATGTGCGATGTGCAACATTAGGACAGTCATCTTTGAAGGACACAACCTGCCATGAGCCAAGATACAGAGACAGATTTCTACGAAAACGAAAGGGCAGGACTTAGACTTAAAGATAAAGCCACAGACTTCATAGGACAAGAGCAATAGGGAGACAAGCAAAGGAAAGCTCTAGGACGCAAGCCTAACATGGCTAAAGATAGGGACAATGTCAGGACTGAACTGGAAGCAAGCAGACACCTGTGCAAGGCAGAACCCGTGAAGTTGTGAGTGCCTTCAAAGCTAAGTCAAAGTACCTTGGGGCGTGAGAAGGAAAGGAGCAGGAGAAGGAATTAATGGGTAGGTTTATGGAATTTGTAAGTCTGGAGACAGAGCATCAGGAATAGCTGGGTTCTGGCACTCAGTTGAGACCATCAGAGTTTGAACCTTTTCCTTTCAGAGCTGTTTCCTTTTGAGTTTCACGCAGGCTTCCTGATGACAGCTGTAGTTTTATCTAGAAGCTCAGGAATTCTATTAGAGAGAGGCTCTTTTCCTTTCTAATCATTGGTGGTACTATCAGGTAAGCATTGGATTGCTAACTGCAAGGTTGGCAGTGCTACCCTACCAGCTACCTCATAGGGAAAAAGATGGAACTTTCTGCTCACATAAATATTTACAGTCTGAGAAACCCCACAGGGACCTTCTATGATTCAAAATGGACTCATTGGCAATGGGGCAATTGTTTCTGGGGCATTTTTTAGGGTTAGATATCATTAACCTAGCATGAGTCTCATACTGAGTCTGACCCAGTCCCTTTGGACAGAGGAAAGTCATGCCCTGACTAGCCAGGCCTGGAGCTGGCAGATTGGGTCAATGCCAGCAGAAGCATGGAGATGGAGCATGGTGGAAGAGTGATCCCAAAGATACAAGCCATGTGCTGTGAGTGGAAGAAGGGCAAATGAATGCTGCATTAATTAACCAGTCATTGACAAAATGAGGTTGCATGACAAATGGCTCCAAAACCCAGCAGTTCAACAAACAGCCCAACCCCTTCCCTCCCACACACACAGTTCTTAAAATTCAGGATCAGGGAGATTAACTGGAACTTTGAACTTGGCACTTCAGGGCTTGGAAGAGGTGACAGTGCATGTAAAGGCCTTGGGGCAGGAGAGATCTTGGTGTGACTGAAAGCCCAGAAGAAGACTAATTTGGGGGAGGTGAGATAATAGGAATGGAGTTTTCAGTGAGCATTTCCTTGAGAGCCTTCAAGCGAAAGCGATTTTTCTATATTCATGTTTTAGAAGTAGATCTCCACCCATTGTGTAAAGCTTTGGGTATTGGATTGGTGTCGGTATGCAGGGAAAAAATAAATGGGCTTGTTATGGATTAGGAGCCTGTGGTAGTCACCTAATCTTGTGTCAAGTTAAGGATTAGGAGTGTAGGCGTGGAGTTTAGGCTGCCAATCTGGAGAAAGTCAGTGAGACTTTTATGTGGGCATAGCCTCCTTCTGAGAACTCTGAGAAATCTGGTACTTCCTCCTTGGAGGTGGAAGACACCTCTCGCTCTCTCTCTCTCTCTCTGCTACTCCTTGGGAGACATTGCAGAAGGCAAGCCAAATGGATGCGACCAGACCTCTGAAGCCAAAGAAGCCTCAGAGAGATCGCTGCCAGCACTGAGATGCTTACAATGCCACTGGATCCACAAGACTTTCCACCCATTGGCCTGTGAGTATCCTGCATTCAGCATCACTGCACATGTTTTATGGGTCTGAAAAGGAATTTATAGATTGGTATCAGACATATGGGCTAATATCAGACTTATGGATTTGATGTGCACTGGGCTGGGACGTTTGCTTAATGTACAATTACTGTTTGATATAAAACTCTCTCTCTGGATTTATAAGGTAGAATTAGACCAGAACATGTACTCTGGTACAGAGAGGAGCTGGAAACACAGGGAATCCACGACAGATGATCACTTCAGGACCAGTGGTGAGAGTGGCAATACCAGGAGGGTGGAGGGAAGGTGGGGTAGAAAGGGTGAATCGATTACAAGGATCTACATAAAATCTCTGCCCTGGGGGACAGACAACAGAAAAGTGGGGGAAGTGAGATGTTTGACCTGTAAGATATGACAAAATAATTTATATATTACCAAGGATTTATGAGGGAGGGGGAGGAGGATGGTAGTGGGGAAATGAGGAGCTGATACGAAGGGCTCAAGTAGAAAGCAAATATTTTGAGAAGGATGAGGGCAACACATGTACAAATGTACTTGACACACAATGGGTGGATGGATGATGGATGGATGGATGGATGGATGGATGGATGGATGGATGGATGGAATGACTGTGATAAGAGTTGTATGAGCCCCCAATAAAATTATCAAGGGTTCATAAGGAGGGGGGAGTAGGAAGGGAGGAGAAAAATGAGGAGCAGGTGCCAGGGGCTTATGTGGAGAGCAAATGTTTTGACAATGATGAGGGCAATGAATGTATAAATGTGCCTTATAATGGATGGATGGATGGATGGATGGATTGTGATAAGAGTTGTATGAATCCCTAATATAATGATTAAATAATAGGGAAATGATTTTTAAAAACCACCAACTCTCTCTCATACACATGCGTCTCCCTCGATTTTCCTCTAGCATACCCAGACTAATACACAGTTCGCCCCTGTCCTATAGGGCCGCTATGAGTTGGCATGGACTTGAGGGCAGTGGGTTTGTTAGGGCTTTGGAGTTCAGCAGGCCTTTGTTGGTGTGTTTGAGTCTATTTTTGTAGCTGTTGTGTGCAGGTCAGTGGCTCATCTTCCAGCACTCTATAGGACCATATTTTGTTGTGACCCATAAGGCTTTCATTTGTTAATATTTGGAAGTAGATCACCAGGTCTTTCTTCCTAGTCTGCCTTAGGCTAGAGCAGTGGTTCTCAATCTGTGGGTTGTGACCCCTTTTGGGGTCCAGCGACCTTTTAACACGAGTCACCTGATTCATGGCAGTAGCAACATTACAGTTATGAAGTAGCAAGGAAAATGATTTTATGGTTGGGGGTCACCACAACATGAGGAATTGTATTAAAGGAAGGTTGAGCACCACAGGGCTCGAGGTTCCACTGAAGCCTGCCCATCATTGCTGACCCTTCTGGGGTTTGTCATATCGGTGGCACAGCTTCCAATTTCACAGCAGCACTCTAGCTACCACTGCACCACGAACTGATAGACAGGTGGTGGACTGTTCTTAAAAGCCACCTGATTTACGATGCTTTGTTTTGACAGCCCTGGAAAATGGATACAGAATCTAGTTTCATAGTCAATGCAAGACACACCTTGGGGCAGTAGGGATGGCATGAAGTGAATAGATTCAAAGTATATTTTAGGGAGAGGAAGGATGACAGTTAATGCCTGGGGGGTGTGCAAGAAGGAAGGAAGCAGAGACACCATTGATATTAAGTGCCTGAGTTAAGACAGGAATTTCCAGGGAAGCTGGTGGGTCATGATGGGAGAATTTCACACTCCCCGGGGACAGGGGGAGCATTGATTAGTTCATATGTCTGCGCATCTTCTCAGACAATAGAGGCTTTGTCATCCTCAAATGAAGCATGCAGTTGGAGCTCAGAGAGGGCATGCAGTGCAAATGAAGACTGGCTTGGTTGAGATGGGTGGACCAGGGCCACTAGTCAATTCTGAGGAGCTTCAGAAAACCTGCCCAGTGTCTCTTGGAGAGTGGGCATGTCTCATGGCCACAGAGGGCCTTTTAATGTTTCACCTCCCACTGCAGCAGCGAGAGGCTCTATCAGCTCATCCTGGAAAGGAAACATACTACCTGCCATCAGGTTCATTTCTTCAAAAAGGATGGAAGAATACAAATGAAAGACTACAGTTTGAAGGGGTCTTAGGCAGACTATCAGGCTCATTAAAGCTTCATTTATTAAAACTTCATTATTCAGAGACATTCTCCAAGTAGGATGTATGCTGGGGTGGGGGTGGGCATGAGGAGGAACGCTTAGAGCAGGGTAGGGGCACAACCCCACACCCCCAAAAAATACCTTCCCAAGAAGCAATTCCAGTGGGCACAGATTAGATAGAAGTTTCATCCTCTGGTCACTTGATGTTTGTCCCTCTCTTTTATCTGAATGCTCTTTCCACATTGCTCAGATGAAGCATCAAATTTATATTAAAATGCAAGTTAGGAAGCATCATCCCCAACCAACCTTGTTCATCAAAATGGTAGTGCTCTCTCCGGGTACTCTGAGTTCAGTTTGTCAACAAGCTGAAGCAGTTGAGCTGGGGCTCTGTGAGGCCCAGGAGCATGAGTTCATTAATATCTGACCCATAATGCCTTGCTGGGTTTATGCCAACAAAGCCCTGTCACTCCTTACCTTAGGATTTACTCACTCTTTGAAACAGGCATTTATTTACACACAGTTTGACCTCATGATGGTGTTCAGCAGATGTGGATCTTACTTATTTGCATTGTTCTGTGACAGTTGCAAAATTCGTTAGTGGCTCAGGGATCAATCCTCTGTGGACTGCCCCGAAGCTAGATGAAGCAAGTGGGTTCTCCCTGATTCATCCTCCCTCCTTAGCAATGCTTGCTAGTCAGGATAACATAGTGCCCATTAAAGAAACTGCCTGTGTCACTTTAAATTTGTGACCTGGGCGGGAGGGAGGGTCATGATCACAAGTGACAGAAACTGACGCTTGACTAACTTAGGGAAAAAGGCCTAATGGTGGATAAATGTTGGGAAGACAAGAAAATGTGGCAAATGCCTGGGCAATCTCAGGGCTGTGAAGCAGGTAATGGCGAAACACTCCTCCTGAGGCCAAAGCGTGCCCTCTGTAGTACATTAAATCACATTCACACACACCCATTCATGTTCACATGGGACCTGAGGCTATGGCCTTACTTGGAGAGGAGGTCTTGGCAGATGTGCTTAGATAAGTATTTCAAGAGCTCCATCTTTCTGGGTTTAGATTTCAGATGGATACTACATGCACTGATTGGTGTGTTCTTATAAGAAGAGGAGTGGGCACACAGAGACCCCGTGTGAAGACACTGGCAGAGATTGGATCAGTGCATCTATAAGCCAAGAAATATCAAGGATTAGCAGCAGTGACCGGAAGCAGAGAGAGGCTACTTTGATTCTCCTTCAGAGTTCTCAGAAGGAATGAATCTTGCCCACACCTTAATTTTAACCCATTGTCCTTCAGAAAAGTGAGAGAACAAATGCCTGCTGTTTAAGTCACTCGATTGGTAGCCATTTGTTACAGCTACCCAAAAGAACCATTATGGATTGATCTGTAGCCCCCTCAAAATATGTGAGAAATTTGAACCTTGGTGGACATGATCCTGTTTGAAAAGAAGGGAGTTCTTTTGTAATATAAATGAGGCCGTATGGCCACTGGAGATCCCTTCATAGAGGGGTTTAGAAGAGGAGATGGGTCAGTCAGGGTGCGAGGTAGTACCGATGAAGAACACAGCTTTCCCCCAGATCCTGTATGCTTCCTCCCCCCAACTACCATGATCCAAATTCTACCTTGCAGGGCTGGATAGGGCAGAGGTTGTACACTGGTGCATATGGGGGCTGGAGGCACAGGGAATCCAGGGTGGATGATACCTTCAGGACCAAAGGTGTGAGGGGCGATGCTGGGAGAGTGGAGGGTGAGTGGGTTGGAAAGGGGGAACTGATTACGAGGATCCACATGTGACCTCCTCCCTGGGAGATGGACAGCAGAGAAGGGGGGGAAGGGAGACTCGGGATAGAGCAAGATATGACAAAATAACAATGTATAAATTACCAAGGGTACATGAGGGAGGGGGGAGCGGGGAGAGAGAGGAAAAAAAAAAGAGGACCTGATGCAAAGTGCATAAGTGGAGAGCAAATGCTTTGAGAATGATTGGGGCAGGGAATGTGCGGATGTGCTTTATATAATTGATGTATGTATATGTATGGATTGTGATAAGAGTTGTATGAGCCCCTAATAAAATGTAAAAAAAAGAAAATGATTAGGGCAAAGAATGTACAGATGTGCTTTATACAATTGATATATGTATATGTATGGATTGTGATAAGAGTTGTATGAGTCCTAATAAAATGTTAAAAAAAATGAGGCCATATGAGAATAGGCTTGAGCCTAAACCTAAACACTTCTGAGTTAAAGGCCAGGATAGACCCAGTAACACACAGTACGGGGAGAAAGATAGCGAGGAATGCCAAGGAACTTTCTGGTATCCACAAAGAAGGACCCTGACCTAGAGTCGCACCCCAAATTTGAACCTGTAAGCTCCAAAGCAGGGGGAAAAGTGTTTTAAGGCTACTGACTTGTTGGATAATTTTTGGTTAAGGAGATTAAGACAGGAACTTAAGACATCCTCCAATCCTTCCTCTGGCTTCGTTCCATTTTTCTCACATTCAAGAGTCCTCCTAGAGGATTCAGTCAGGTTGTTGTTGTTGTTGTTGTTGTTCAGTGTCATAGGGAGGGTTTGGATTCATTGTGACCATGCATACAACAAAGTCATACACTGCCCGGTCCTGTACCATTCTCACCGTTGTTCTTAAGTTTGAGCCCATTGTTGCAGCCACTGTGTCAATCCCATTTGTTGAGGGCCTTCCTCTTTTTCATTGCCCCTCTACTTTCCAGAACACGATGTCCTGCTCCAGGGACTGATCTCTCCGGACAACATGTCAAAGTTAAGGCGAAGTCTCATTATCCTTGCCCTGAGGAACATTCTGGCTGTACTTCATCCAAGTTAGATGGGTTTGTTCTTTTGGCAGTCCATGGTACATTCATTACTCTTTTACATCACTACTAATCAAATATATCTATTCTTCTTTGGTCTTCCTTATTCAGGTTTCAACTTTCACATGAATATGAGACAGTTGAAAATACCATGGCCTGGGTCAACCCGCCCCAGTCCTCAAAGTAATCTCTTGCTTTTCAACACTTTAAAGAGGTCTCGTGTAGCAGATTTGACTAGTGAAATGTGTCATTTGTTCTCTTCTCTGCTGCTTCCATGAGAATTGATTGTGGATTCAAGCAAGACAAAATCCTTGACAATTTCGATCTTTCCTCCATTTATCATGATGTTATCAATAGGTCCAGTTGTGAGGGTCTGGGCTTTCTTTACATTGAGTCATAATCCAAACTGAAGGCTTTAATCCTTCATCTTCATCAGCACGTGAATCAAGTCCTTCTCATTTTCAGCAAAATTGTGTCATCTGTATAATGCAGGTTGTTAATAGGCCTTCCTCCAACCTGATGCTCCATCAGGCACTACCCCTTAATGAGTTTAGGTCATGAAGGATAGTCCTCCATAGGCACATTGATTATTACACTACCACCCTCACATAATAAATTCAGAGAGAGAAAATTTCCCCAAAGCAATGGAAAGCTTACTAGAGAAGTGGAGGGTGCTAAAAGCCAAAGGTGACACAAACTGGAAATCAATACTAGTTTTCAATACCTGCAGTCATCTAATAGTTCACTGCACTATCTAAGGAAAGGTGAGGAGAACTGGGGCAATTCCATTAAAAAAAAGACAATGCAGGGTATATAAGTCCGTCATTCCTCTGGAGAAGAAAAACACATAGTTGGGTTGTAGAGCTTTGTTTGCTAATCAACCGAATGTAGTTGTAAGGCAGGGGTGTGTGTGTGCGCGTGTGTGTGTGTGCGTGCATGTGTGTGTGTGTTGAAGGAAGGGGCTTGGCATTCTATTTCATAGCCAGGAGAAAGATGAGCCTCTTCCCATATCTTTTGCTCTGTGGCAAGTTACTGATCTACAAGGAACTTTTATTTGACAAGGACATTGCCGAGCAAAAAACGGGAAGCTTGTGTTCATCTCTGCTGAGAGGTGGAGTCAAAGAGATGGGCTTTATGACAGACACCCTGATCGTGCAACCAAACTATGAAATGGCCTCATACATTCAACACACATTTGCTGCACCTTCCCAGTGTGCTGCCCAGATATTACCAGGCAGAGTGTTTTATGGGCAGCATTTTAGAGTTAGGCAGGCAGAGGGAGTGTCTTTGTGGGTGTTGCCTTTACCAGTCCTTGGATTGTTCTGGGACAGGCATGTCTTTTTCCTCTAAAGTAACTGATTGCGTGTAAAGAAGGAGTCTCCTCAGTAAGACGGGTTGAACCAAACCCAACCTATGACAATCATCTCAATTGGAACACATAGCGACCCTATACAAATACCTGTAGGGTTTCCAAGTTTGTAACTCTTTTGGGGGGGTCAACTACCATATCCTTCTCTTGCAGAACCACTACAGAGTTGAGTGTTGTGTTAGCAGCTGAATGCTTAATCACTGTGCCCATTTTGTTTGCTGAGCCGCCCTCAAAACACTGAACAGGTTTTCTGGGTACCAAGCATGTCCACTTCTATATCATGCCTAGGGTGTTTTCTCCAAGTTGATAGGAGGTGCAAATCAGTTACTAGGGGTTTGGCAGAGTCAGTATGGAAACTGGGAGGGTGTGTGAAATTTGAACCAGAATGGAACAATTCCAAGACACTTCCTAGGGATTCCTGGCATATAATATGCAAATGATAGTCAAGATATATAACTGTGTCTCTGTTCTTGGTTCTGTCAGTACCTGGTGTGGCCACAAAGGAGAAACCTGGTCTCCTGCTATTTTGAGCATCTAGTGTGAATGACAGGAGATAAGTCACATGCTAATGAACCCTGGTGGTGTAGTAGTTAAGCACCATGGTGCCCGGCTATCAAAGCATATAGCGTCTGGGGTCTTAAAGGCTGGAAGATAAACAGGGGGCCATGTAGATAAGAAACAACAAAGTCCACATGAAAAAAGCACACCAGCCTACACCAACATGATCGCTGAAGACAAAGCGGGTGCATAAGCACATGTGAGCATGTTTTCTTGATGTGCACTCACCCTTTACATACAACTCTCTTATACATACGTGTTTCTGTGGATTTGTTTCTCGAATGCACCCAGACTAACATAAGCAGCGTGGAACGCATTTTAGAAGCCTAGACAAGGGCAGGGCAGGATATTCAGAGGGACTGGATCCAGAATTAGAGAGGAAGGAGCCCTGGTGGCAAAACGGGCTGCTAGCTCCCTGTCCCAAGGGGGACAATGAGACTGCTGGCTCCCATGAACATTTACAGTCTTGAAAACTCCATACAGGGTCACTGTGGTTGGAATCCACTGGACGGCAGTGACCTTTTGGGATTGAAGGTGGAAGCCACCAATGACTTCCTGCCATTGAGCCAAGGAGCCTCCGGAGAGTGTGTGAACTTCTGGAATGCAGTGAACAACCTCTGCACATCTGCTTTTCGTGCTGCCCAAGTCATGCCCTTGGCCTTTGCTTAAACATATTCATCCAGAAGTGAACCATCACAGCTGCTCCCTCGGGAAGCTGGGGGCTGAGCTCTCTGGTTCCACTCTGTCAGCATTTCTGGTCCGGGTACCTCCCCTCTGCCCCGGCACAGGCAATGTGCTTTTGGAAGCAGTGCTCCCTGGGTAGTGGGTGTGATTTGCCTCCTCTGGCCTAACATGATGAATGCTGAGAGGGGGTGGATACTAGGGGGTTAAACTCCCTGAACTTTACCTAGCCCAGGGGAAAACTTATTATTTAAAGTAAGCTTTAGACAGAATCTTTAGAAAGAGAAATGGTTAACTTTATGTACACAATTACTCCCCAACACATAGGCTCAACCTCATAGGCTGTGGATGACCTTGAGCAGGTGCTCAGTCACAATGGGTTTCTATCAGGATTGAGAGTTCAGCTCTCTCAACTCTCCAACTGGTTATTGGCACCATAGTCTCGTTTCTATTTTTGTATTTACTTTGTTTTGAGGGGGGAAAGACTCCCAATCCAACTATATTTTATTAGGAACTCCTTTGCTAAGTTTTACACAAGAAAAAGGCACAAACTGCTGTTCTGGATGAAGGAGAGCATCCGCATGAGGCCACAATGGTGTCGGAAGGACCCACAGCCACAGTGACTTAAATAAAATGACACCCATTCTGTCCTGCTGACTCTGACTCATAGTGACTCTGTGTAGGGATCCTGAAGTTGCTACCTTTACAGGAAGCAATAACCTCATCTTTCTCCTGTGGAATGACTAGTGGCTTTGAACCAGCGACCTTGCTCTTAATAGTCCAACACTATCCAGCATTACCACCTGGGCTCCTGAAAACTTAAATAAGACATAGAAAACAAACAACTTTGTCACAAAATTGTGACTGAAGACAGATCAACTCATGGAGTTTCAGGAGGGCCTGTGAGAGCATGAGCGGGACCTTCATTGGGATGTGCACACTACCGTATATCGTTGAGTGTGGCCCGGGGAGTGGATGCAAGCACACTGCTTGAGGGACAAGCTTTCCACTGCCAGTCAGCAGTAAGAAAGAACTCAATGGTGGCTGAATCTGTGGCCCCTCAAAATGGATGTAGGGTCTCCACATAGACTCTCACTGTGAGCCACAGCCTATTGCTCAAAATTTAAGCTCAAATACGACTTAAACGCCAAACATTCTGTTTCCTTAAAATAGGGTACTGCCAGGAACAGCTAGAAGTCTGCATGACCTATCAGATCTCAACGCCGATCTCAAATCACTTCACATGATCCATTCTACCAGGCATGTCAAGGACAACTAGAGGTCTGCATGAGCGAGCCCAAATCGCCTCCTCACTTACCCATTCCAGAGGCTGTGCCTGTATAACCTATCGACTAACACATTCCCATATGCCGTGGTTATGAAACCAACCATCATGCTGGAATAAGGACCAATCACGATGCAAGGGTCAGGGTCAATGGGAAAGCAAAATAGGGGCTGAGGGGAGCCAAGAGGGGTCGCTTCACTCAATCCCTAAACCTGATCTAATGTCACTAGACTGGGGTCTTCCTCACATCTCAAGGGCACCCGATTCATGATTGAAGTGAATTGTGCTTATTCAATCTTTGTTCTGCTTGCTGTCCTGCTGTGCTGCATCCTCTTCTTGCTTTTTTGTGCATGGCTCCCTCTGTTGTGGTGACAAATGGCTTGAGAGGGATTTGACATAGGGAGAAAGCCCACCCACATCAACTGTCACCAGAAGCAGACACTAAGTCCATTTCTCTCACCTCACAGAACTATGCACACCAGACACTGGTAGGGCTGTCTGGGAGGGGAACACTTAGTGCAGTGGTTCTCAACCTGTGGGTTGCGACCCCTTTGGGAGTCATATGACCCTTTCACAGGGCTCACCCAATTCATAACTGTAGCAAAATTACAGTGATGAAGTAGCAAGAAAATCATTTAATGGTTGGGGGAGGGGGGCATCACCACAACAAGAGGACCTGTATTAGGAAGGTTGAGAACCACTGCCCGAGTGTGTTTAGGACTTTGCTGCCCTCAAGGTCATCAGACATTCCTGATGGCAGAGCCACTGCAGGAAGCCCTTCTGGGAAATGCCCTGAAGACAGGTCTCAACCAACTCCACCCTCACCCTCTGAGATCCTAATCATAGGACGCATGGAAATGCTCCCTGCCTCTTCGAAGGCTGTAAGTCCATGGGAGCAGAAAGCCTCCTCTTTCTCCCTTGGAGTGGTGGCTGGTGAGTTCAAACTGCTCACTTTCTGGCTAACATAACCCACAGACCAGCTCCCCCTGAGCTCAGTTTGGTTTGCCGCACAGCACACATTGTTTGGAACCTTCTGAAATAGCTATGCACATGTGCAGGTTGGGGGGATTTCGCACAAGATGCAGTTTTCCACCCTCTCTTGGCAAAAATAATTTTTGCAAAAGGCTTGTATTCTCTTCTGGATCTGAGTAGCAGCTACTCTCATGAAGTCATAGCACATACATTCATGCTACAGTCCTCCCAACTCCCTAATGTCTTACGCCGAGTCTGCTCCATGCTTTTCTGTGTCCTACATGGCAGCTGTAGGCACCCAAGGCATGGGCTCTGCAGCCTGGGTCCAAATCTCTCCTTCCCACTTCCTCACTGTGTGGTCCTAGGCTCATGACTTTAGAGTTGTATGAGCCCCTAATAAATTGTTAAAAAAAAATGATCCTCAATTCTATCTGAATCCTTGCCATAGCTCCAAGTTGCCTTAATAAACACGAGCAAGAAAAGTACCTCTGGCAGCAGACCGTTCAGGTTCAAATCCAGGCTCTCTAACTTATTGACTATGTGACCTTGGGCAAACCTGGACCTCTCTGTACTTCCAAAGATTCACTTTCCAAAAGGGAAGTCATAAGCCAACTTTTCTTATTCCTCACTGGGTTGCTTTGAAGATGAAATGAGACATCTGTCTAAAAATGCTTCTGACCATCCCTTGGTTATCACAGCTCCACAAATGCTATGGATTATTGTTATAAGATTATGAATGATTTTTTTCCAAGGGTAGTGCAAAGATTAACATCAGTGCTACTTCTCTCTGACAAAATATCAATCCAAATTTCTAAATAGCAGGGTCTGAACGGATGCGCTGTTAACAGCATCTTGCTTTTCTCCCATCACTTGTCACAGTAAATCTGATAAGAAATGCTGGGCTAGGGCCTGCAGCCAAGCCCCTCACTGGCAGCGTGCAGGACCTCAGGTTGTTGGCAGGCCAAGGGGCATCACAATGGCAAGAGGAGACTCCACAAAGAGCCCCTGATTCCTCCCCCACGCACCCCTTCCCCACGTTCAGGGTTAAACGTCAAAATACTATTTTTTTGTCACCTGGTGAAATAATGAGCCCCCCATTCCCGTTGCCTTGGTATCATCAGAGCGCAACAGCCACGTGGGGTAATCGCTGTCTCCGTGTTAATGCTGCTCAGTTCAAACATTTTCACAGGCCCTGGCGAAATGAAACCCGTGCTTACTACCTAGGTGGAGTTTGAGGCGATTCAGCCCATTTGCTTCTGCTGAAGAGGCTACCTCAGAAAAACAGGAAATTAAAACATAGAGGGTGCCATTGACATTAGGTTTCTCATTTTCTTCCTTTCTTCCCTACCTTCCTTTCTTCTTCTTGCCCTTCTCTTTCTCTTTTCTTCCTTCCCTCCCTTTGCTCACGTCTTCCTGCCTGCCTTCACCTTCCATCTTCCCTCCCACACTCCTCCATTTCTTCTTCGCTCCTCTCTCCCCACCGCCACCTTTCTCCTTTCCTTCACTGCCTTTTCCCTTCAGCCTCCCAGTCTCCCTCCTTCACTCTCTCCCTTTGCTCCTTCCTTTCCCCACCTTGTTTTGATCCAGTGATTTGTACTCCTTTCTTCCTCTCATCCCACCCATCCCCATTGCTGGAGAAACATCAGTTCCTTGTGGTGCTGGTTTCTTGGCGCCAGACCCTGTTCTTTGGGTGTTCACAAGTCTGTGTCCTGTGTGCAAACATAAGACAGACATATGATCAGGGTTGGACAGAAGATGGGATTTGACAGGTGTACTGCATCCCAAATCTCCAGGAGGCAAAGGTAAAGTCAGGCTCCTGCCTTTAAGGTTATGTCTCCCATTGTAACTGCATCCCACAGAGGCTCCTGCCTCCTGGCAACCTGAGGCCTGCTGCCTGCCTTCCTCTAGCTCCTGGGGAATTGGGGCAGCAGTGGCAAGAACAACAAAAATCCCCAGGAGTTGACAAGAAGGGAGGCTGCCTTGCTCGAGAGATGGCCCCTTCACCCACCTGCATGTTGTTGAGATGCAGGTTCTCATCCCTGTGGCTGGGCAAGAAACGCCCCCTCCCCAAACGCAGTGGCTTCAAACAAGGACCATCATCGTGTGGTTGCTGGGAGGCCACTGGGTGGTGCTTGGAGTCTCCCATGAGTTGGCAGTCACATGGGAGCTGGGGCAGGGGCCTCTGGTGACTCCAGTGCCTACATGTGCACTCAGAGGGCTGGAAGCTGAAGCTGGGTGCTTAGCTGGGTTGTTGGTTGGAGTGTCTCCACGTGGCCTTTCCAGGCGGCTCAGGCTTCTTTCAGCATAGTGTCCGGGTGCTGAGAAGTGTCCTGAGAGGTAGCACGTGGAGGCTGGACATTCTAAGGGTGAGCACTCAAGAAGAAGTCTTTGAAGGGATTTTTCAGAAGCTGTGAAGCACTTTGTGGGAGGGAAGGGGGTTGCCCAAACTAGATGTCACAGTGTCATCTTCTCCATAATCTATTGGTCACAGAGGTCATGGAACATCCCAATTTAAGGGGAAAGGGCATAGACTCTACCTTCCTATAGGTAACCTGTCAAGGAATTTGGGGGTCACATACGAAGACTGGGAGACCCTGGGTGGCACAAATGGTTAAGGACTCAACGTATCAAGAGGTGGGCAGCTGCACCCCTCAGAAGAAATAACTAATGGCCTGCTTCTAGAAGCCCACAGGCTTGAGAATCCTGTGACGTGTAGTTTCTCCCTGGCACCCAGGGGGTCCTCGGGAACCAGAACCAACATAACAGCAATGGGTTGGGTTTTTGTTGGTTTTGTTTGGGCTAATATTAAAACGACTAGTATGAAATTATATATGTATTGTGTTTAACTCTCAGGACTCTGATTATGCTGAAGTTGAACAAAACCGTCTGCCTCTTCTATGAACACCAGCCGATGGAGGCAAAGGGTGAGGGTCTAGAGGAAGAATGAATGTCCCATTCCCGTCCTTATGTTTCAGTTGTCCTTAAAGGGCACAGGGGACAAACCAGACGTCTTTGATATGATTTTAGCCTAATGATGTGCTAGTATGATGATGAGCAGCCTGAAAAGTGGTTTTAACTAATGTGAGCCAATATTTGAAAAGTTGACGATTTCACATCGAATTTTATATTCTCAGCATCTCAGTTACAAACAGAAAATCAGGCCTTAAAATCCTTGCATTTCCCCAAGGCAACAACAGTCTGGAGCTAGAATTTGAATGTCCCCTGTGGATGAGCTGACACGTGCCTGTTAACCACAGTCCCCATCCATCCCTATTGCCCCCAAAACAGAGGTTGGCTACAAGTATCCTTTATCTATATGGCTAAATAGGTTAGTTAGTTTGGATTGGGATGCTAGTTTTTCCTGTTTTGTTTTGCTTACTTTTGATTTTTTGGGGGGCTAGGAAATTGCGTGTATTTTGGTACCATGTCTTCCAAAGCGAGAAAACCAAACCCAGTAAGCCAAGAAGGTCAAACAGTCTAGATTAATGATGAAAGGAGGAGCCCTGTTGGTGAGGTAGATTATGAGTTGGACTTCTAACTGCAACATCAGAAGTTCGAAACTCCCCCCACCCCCACTCCACAGGAGAAAGATGAGATTTTCTACTCCTGTAAAGATTTACAGCCTTGGAAACCCACAGGGGCAGTTCTATACTCTGTCCAAAGGGTTGCTATATGTCAGAATTGATTCCAGGGTAGTGAGGTTGTCTTGATTGATATAAATAATTTTTGGTGAGTATTGAAAAAACCAGTCAATATTATTTTTAATACACATCAAAGAAGGTCCACATTAATTGTTCCCACAACCCTGCCACATTCTTTCTTTATTCCCTTGCCTCCCACTCTGCTTTCTTCCTCCCTATGGTCTTTTATCTCATTCATTTTCTTTCAAGGGTTAGCCGAGGAGTGGGAAAGGCTGACTAATTCTTAACCAAAAGACTAAATTGGTTTTATTGTTGGTGTTATTACTTGGGTTAAATTTTTTTCTTTTCTCTTCTTCTATTGGTTTGTGTCATGTAACCCAGAAAATGGGGAAACATTTGGAACATCAAAACACTATCCTTTCTCAGTAGACTACAAGCATTAAAGGCAACAGAGATAAATACTCCAATAATAACAATAACATACAAGGATAGCTAGAGAGATAAATAGATAGATAGAAAAACCACAAAATCTGAGCAGTTGTGGGAAGGGGAATGGGAATAGCCCCATGAATAAATATAGGTTTGCCAGAGAATAGTTCTATATACATATTAGCATATACTACAAATATGACCATGAATATAATAGTGCATCCAGGAGGCATAGTTAGGAAATGTCTTAGCTAGAACAAAACCCCTTGAGGGAGCGTGTCCTAAATATCGGGGATCAGGAACATAGCTCTGAGAGACCTCAAGATCAATTGGTACAAACTAGCTCACAAAGACAATGTTCTATATCCATCAGGGAAGTGACTGGGGTCTTCAAAAGCTAGTGAGTAGCAAACTAAAAGTCGGTTCTTGGTCTCACCCTATGTGTTGGACAGGGTTCTCTAGAGAGACAAAACCATATTGCTAGTAATTATATATAAATATATTTTTAAAGCTAGATATGCAATACAAGAAATGAACCACTAAATTAATTACAGATAGATAACACAAGAAACTAACAGTTAAATTATAAAACAGTGAGACACTAGCAGTCCTTTAAGGCTTGAGAGCCGCCAGTTGCCAGTCCCTTTCTGTAGAGAGAGCTGGGCTATATATACCCAGGCAGCAAACAGCAAGGCAAGTCACCAACTGTCACCAACTGTTGGTCCCCAGCTCCAGAGACGAACATTCCAATCCTGTGGGATTAAATGGACCTCAACTTACAGCGACAGAGTCCACAAGCTAGGCATCCCACAGGTAGTGTACCCCTTTAAATTGAGGCATAGAACAAGCAAGGCGAGGCTCACGAAGCCATTTATCCCTCTGTCCTTTGATTAATCCTACTTGTGTTTATCGGCCAGGCTGGCACAATAAACTATTGCACCCTGTCTGGAGCGAATAACATTGAAGAAGCTCAAGATGCCTGGCAACAATTAGTCCAAATCAGTAATGGACTATGCGTACCTCAGCCTCTATGATGCTAAGGTCAGAAGAACTAAATGGTGCCTGCCTATGACAAACAGCTGCTCTGAAAGGGATCGTGGTACATGGTCCTAGATAGAGTGGGGAGTAATGTGTAAGAAAACTGAAAGTCATACTACTACTACCAATAGTAATAATAATAATGGTAAAAGATGAGGTTTATTGGTTAGATAGACTAGTGAGATCCCCACTACTATGGTCCTTCATCACCCTTCAGGTCTGGAACTGAATTCAACCCCCTGAAAAATAGACAGGTTTATAAAGTGAACCTTATGAGAAAAGATTGCAGCCCTCAGTATGGATTACAACTCAATGTCAAGAAGACACACATCCTCACAACTTGATCAATAGGTACCATGATAAATGGAGAAGTTTGTTGTTTTTTTTACTTGGTGTTATTTGTTGAAGTTGTCACGGATTTTTTGTCTTGATGAGGTCTATAATCAATGCTCTTGGAAGCTGCAATCATGAGATCAAATGACGCATTCCATATGGATACATTTGGTGCACAATACGTCTGTAGAGTGCTAAAAAGCAAGGATGTTACTTTGAGGACTAAGGTGCACCTTACCCAAGCCATAGTAATTTAAATTGCCTCATAAGTATGTGAAAGTCAGACATTGAATAAGGAAGGCTGAAGAAGAATTGATATGTCTGAATTGTGGTGCTGGTGAAGAATATTGAAAGTAACATGGACTGCCAAGGGAACAAACAGATCTGTCTTAGAAGAAGTATGGTCAGAGGGCTCCTTAAAGGCAAGGATGGTGAGACTTCCTCTCACATACTTTGGTCATGTTATTAAGAGAGACTAGTCCCTGGAGAAGGACATCATGCCAGGTGAAGTAGAGGGACAGTGAAAGAGAGGAAGCCCCTTAAGGAGATGGATTGACAGTGACTGAAACAAGGGGCTCAAGCTTGGGAACAATTAGGAGAATTATTCAGGGCTAGGTAGTGTTTCTGTCTGTTTGGCATAGGGTCAATGTGGGTTGCAACTGGCTCAATGGCACCTGATAAGAACAACTACACCAAAATGAATCATAGCACTGAGGAGCACACATTCCTCAGAACCATCAACCATTCAAAAGCAAATAGGCAGTATTTGCCCAAGGCCAAATTCAAAAGGCAGGCAAGGTTAGGGCAGAAGGGTGAATGAAAACAGGAAGCAGAGTTTCAATGGCATGAGTGATATTACATTGCAGGAGATTGTCATCAATGTCACATAACAAAACGTGTATAAATTGTTACGTGCAAAGCTGATTTTCTCTGTAAACCTTAACCCACCTTACAATAAAAACTTTCTTTTTTTAAAACAAAGACACCATCGTTCATATTATAGACACAGCCAAAGAAAGATCTCCTGGACAATCCTAAAAGGATCTCCCAAATGATTTGGGTAGTTAGCCCTCCCCAGGGAGTTCTACCCATTGAAACGCTGGGCGGTTATGGCTGCAATTATATTTCAGGCCAGAAGAGGCAGCAGAGGCCTGGTTGTTCAAATGCTACAAAACTACCAGACAATGGGCAAACAGTTTCTTTCCACGGACGACTAGCGGCTCTGTCATATCCATGTCTGGTGTTCAACACTTGGCGACAGAATCCAGCCCGCTGGGTTTGGGTGGGGTCTGTTTCTCACCCATGCTTGGCTTGGGATTGTTCTATGGCATCCACAAAGTGGAGTCCTTTCCTTTCTGATGTCCCGAGAAAGCTGTTTTCTCCTTTTTCTCTCTCTGGCCCTCTTCCCAAGAACCCTGGGGTTCACTCTGCTTTCCTCTGGTTGATGTTTCTCAGGCAGTTACTTGACCTCGGTTCATCTACTGCAGGTGACCATTAGCAAGTAACTGTACCGTCCTTGGATGGTATTGTTCATGAGCTAGGCTGCGAACTACGGGTTAAAGGTTTGAGTTCACCCAGAGGTGCCTTCCAAGAAGGGCCTGGTGATATGCCTCTGGAAAAAAACCCACCCCAGCCATGGAAAATTCTAGGGACCGGACTTCTCTAACACACTTGGGCTCTCCATGAGTCCGAGTTGACTCAATGGCAATTGGTTGCTGGTATTCCTGTAAGTAGAAGACAACAATCTTTAAGCAGTCCCTCTTGGATTCATGGGAGGAGGATGGCTTCCTCTGAGAGAACTTCTCAGGGCTCCAAGGGCTCAATGATCTTACAAAAAATGAGAGAAATGATGAGCCTGATGACAGATGATATTGCTATGCAGGCCTCGTTTCAGGATGCTCAAGTTTCCAGGTCTTTCCCTGACTCACAGTGTAGCCCTGTGAGGTTCCAAATAGAAGGGCACCCTTGCTCCCAGGACCTGGAGCCTTGTAGCTGAGCAGAGCAGTCATGATGAGAAAGAGGACCCAAGGGGGAAGTCAGGGGGCTGCTTCACTTGTCTCAGTGTCAAGCAAACAAATGTTTTGGCAGGAAATTTCTCTTCAAGAGTGTTCTGATTTCTTGAAGGAAATATTTTTCTGAACCATTTCCTCAGGGGAAAACCACTCAACTACCTCGGGAAGGAAGATTTTTCTCCTTCCAAGCTTACCAGGCTGTGCTAACTCACAGAGGAGGTGTGACTAGCAGGCAATGAAACTGATTTCCAGACTCCTATGAAAATCAGCAAGTGCTCGGCTACTAAGTGAAAGGTCGGCAGTTGGAAAACCCCAGCTGCTCTGCAGGAGAAAGTGGTGGCTGACTGTGTCTGACAAGATGACAGCTTTGGAAACCCAATGGGGCAGTTCTCCTCTGTGTTCTACAGTTGCTTTGAGTTGGAGTGGACTTGACAGTGATAGATCTGATCTTTTTCCCCATGAAAATCAACTTTCACGAATACATGTGCATTCATGGATGTCTGTGTCTGCTTTGGCATGCATGTGCACATATGTGCCTATTTGCACGTGGATGAATACGTCTGTGAATGTGGGCGTCTCTATTTACTTTGCCATGTGTGTGCACATGTCTGCCTTTGTCAGTATGCATGCGGGCTCAGGCAGCATAAAGAGATCACAGAGAAACTTGGAGAGAAAGAGAAAAGTAACCTATTTTCTCATGGGTCTCCCATACCTGACGGTCTACTGGCATCCACCGCCACGAAGACCAGAGGTCACTTCATGCCATGTGTCCAGCTGCACATTGCTGGTTGAGGTCAGTCACCAGGGAGGCAAGTGAGACTGGCCTCGCCAACCTACCACCCACCTGCAGGAGTGATTCCCACCATCTGTCCTGGAGCCCCTCCCACCTTACTCAGCCTCCCTAGACCTTGAGTGAAAGGCGTTTCCAACGTTTTTACATAAAGATTTCTGAGATTGACTGAAGAAATGATTTCATTTGACAAAACAAGAAGCTTTGAATTTAAAGATTTGAGGCAAGTGCCCTTCAGAGAGGGGGACACAGGACGGGGCCATGCTCCCTTCCGGTATGCACAGGGGTTGCTATGAGTTGGAACCAACTTGATGAGCACCTGCCAGCAACAACAACAACCAGAAGTTGTCCAAACTTCTGTGGCCTCAACTCGGAAATGAGAATATTATTATTGCCTCCTAGAAAGAACTCAAGGTATGTACAATTGGTTAATAGGCGTTTGGAAAGTGAGTACATTAAGTGGACTGATGACATTGATAAGGCAATAAGAAACTGAGAAGGCTTCACTAACAGGTGCTTTCACATCTGTAACCAGTAGATTCCTTCCTTCTTCATCTCTTGCCATCTTAATCAGCTCCCACACTTTCCAGGCAGCTTGAGGGATTAAATGTTCAGTCTGATCCTAGTATAAGCCTCAGCCTCAGAATCAGAGGCTTTACCTGAGGTTTGAGGAGCTATACTGGGAATGAGGGAGAGTAACCTGTCTTTTCTATTGCTCTCCTATCGCTCCCTCTTCCCTAGCCCTTCCCTGTCTCTGGGCCTGCCTTTCCTCCCTAGAGCATTGGCTTCCGGGAGAAGGGGATGGAAACAATGAGCACAATGAGCACATTCCTGACCAGGCCTCTTACCATGCTATGTTCCAACCCTCTCTTGGAAGGGCCTCCACGAAGTCCTCTTATGTCATCTCACAATAACTTGTTAGATACCATTGAGTGAGCTCCTGACTCATAGCAAAAGTACACACAAGAGATTGAAGCACCACCTGGTCCTGCACCGTCCTCACAATGGTCCTTGTGTGTGAGCCCATGGTTGCAGCAGTGTGGAGGAGATCCTGTCCAAGAAGGCTGCCAGTGGGTGGGAGGGGCTGCAGCTTTCAGAGACTTTGGAGGATGCCAAGGTGGATAGTTCACGGCGTATCATATGAGGTCAGCCAGCGGGCCTTGGGGCCCCTTCCCATTATCCATAGATATATGAAATAAATGGAGGCCCTCAGCAAGATGGGCTGCAGACACCTCCAGGACTCACTTGATCCTTGGCAAGCTCCCTTAGCCTTAGGACACCACCTGCTGGAACTGTGGCTTTGCTGCCTCTCCTGGCTCTCAACTTCCCTCCTAGAGGACTCCAGCCACCCTTCTCCTTCCAGATCCTTCCAGCAGGAGGCAGATATTGGTCTCTATGCTTTTGCATGTGGCCAGTTTTCTAGGGACAGATCAGCCTCTCCCAAGAATTTGGGTTCACCAGAGTGAGCGTGCCCACAGGTCTGCAGAGCGTACGGCCAGGCCTCTGAAGAGAGAACTGCTGGAAGATTTGCCCCTTTTCAAAAGCGCTAATTCCACAGTTGAGAGCTCGTCTCCTGGGGACTCAGCTTGAGTCTCAAGGAGCACATCCCCTTTGACACTGCTGGCAACTCGAGGTGCTGTGGGTCATTTTCTTGCCTTTGAGGAGTGCAAGGGAAATGCTACAATATGTCCCTTCACATGAACCACCAATCCTTATCTGGAGAACTCTCTGAGATGACAGGGATGAGAGGGAGATGTTCCTGGGGCAAGCTTTCACCTGCACATCTCTCAGGTGAGTCAAACATTTGACCCCCAAAAGTTGAGTATGATGGTGAGAGTTCAGGCTGAGAGATAGAGTGTCTGGGTTCAAATCAAGAGACTGCACATCTCAACTCCCATGGTTCTCCTGCATAAAACCCAAGCCAAGCAGTTTATCACTTCCCGGCTGAGTATCCTACTGAGGCCAGCTAAACTCATTCTTTGCTGATGACAACGTTGCTTGTACCAAATGGCTTTGCCATGTAGCCCTTAGCAATGGCCAGAAGGGCTGCTCATCAAACCGCAGAGCAGGGCTTCTGGCGCACACGTTAAGAAGGGGGCTATTCACAACAAGGTCAGTAGTTCAGAACCCACTAGCTGTTTCTCTGGAGAAAAACTGTGGCTGTGTGCTTCCATAAAGATGCCCAGCCATGGAACCCCCCTGGAGAGGGCCATGATGAGCTGGAGTGAGCTCTACAGGAGTGGGATTTTTTACTGTGGATGTAATCCCACCTAGGCAGAGATTTTCTTTGTGACTTAAAGAGGCTGTACCTTACACCAATGACTTGGCTGATACAAAAGGATTCAATTCAACACTGAAGCAAACCAACTCCAAAGGAAGAAGGCAGCTGCCATGCAGAGAGCTCCAAGGACCACCAACCATGGAGGTCATTGAAGCCAAAACAAGAATACCGCCCACCAGCCCTCAGCCCCCAGGGATGGACAAAGAGAGCGTGCCCATCAAGCTGGTGCACTGGCATGATGCTGTCAGCCTCCGGTGCTGTGAGAACATTGACTTTGGTGTGTTAAAGGCACCCACTTGCGGTATGTTTGTGATGTCAGCGTGTGGAAACTATGG
Source organism: Tenrec ecaudatus (assembly GCF_050624435.1). NCBI lineage: Eukaryota > Metazoa > Chordata > Mammalia > Afrosoricida > Tenrecidae > Tenrec > Tenrec ecaudatus. The sequence continues at coordinate 1,657,104 of NW_027459449.1, read as the reverse complement.
CAAGCCCCCCCTCCCTGCCTCACAGCAGCAAAGCCTCGGCATTAAAACCCCGTGCCTTCTGTGGCGCTTGCCAGCTGTGAGAGGGCAGGAAATGCCCTTGGCTTTTCTGCTCCTTGTTGCGCCCTCCCTCTGAGGCAGGGAGCAGAGGATTTGAGGTTGGAATCTGTTTTGTTTCATCACTACCCTTTGTCATCTCTCTGAACACTTTCATGTGCTCCTCACCAGTGCTTTGCCCTCTCTATCACCAAGCCATGTGCTCTTTAAAACATGCACACACACACACACACACACACACACACACACACCCCTAATGTTCACATTTTGAGGCACATTTGTCTTTAATTCACTAATAATAACAATAATTATTCAAAGCCACTTTACCATCTGAAAAGAAATCTCTATGCATACACTTAGATCATGGATGCCAACTGCCTTCTTAACAACATTTCCCAATGAAATATTCAGCAGCGATTATATTAAGCCTGAAGCTGTTCATCCAGTTTGTGTTAATCAAAACAAAAACAAGAGACGAAGGGATCCAAAAGGACATGTAAGATCATAGACTGAAAGTAGCCCCATCGAGCACCAAAGGCTTGTCCAGAAGGGCAGAGCCACAGGTAAAAGCTATGTCTCTCTGGAGTTGCTGGCATTTAACTAGATGCCAAATGTCAGCGCAGGAAATGGCTTACCCAATGCAAATACTAACAAGGGAGGCATGTGTTCCTGTGTAAATGGAGCTTCAGCCAATCCGGGCCTTCAGGATCCAGCTCCCATCGCAGCATCCACGGGAAGCACCAGGGGAATGTTCCGTTTGCTTATTTTCCCTCTCTTTGCTAAGAAGAAAAAGAGCCTTTGTGGCCTAGTGGCTACAAGTTGGGCTGCTAATTGCTATATCAGCAGTTTGAAACTACCAGCTGCTTTGTGGGAGAAAGATAAGGCATTCTGCTCCCATAAAGAGTTCGAGTCTCAGACACTCACAGGGGCAGTTCTACGCTGCCCTATAAGTTGGCTGTGAGTCAGCATGGATTCGATGACAGTGAGTTTTCTAAGAGTAAGAAGTATCTAGGGGTGTAAACAGTTAATGAGCTCTGCTATTCCCAACCCACTTAGAGGAGCTGTGAAAGAGAAACCTGGCAATCTTCTTCAGAATCCTCGGCCATTGAAAAGTTTATAGAATGTATTGACCTAGGTTGTTAAATAGATCCAGGTATATGGTGGAGCATACAGGGACCAATGTCATAAAACGGGGTGGGGGTGGAAAAAATCTCTGAGACAGATGCAAAAACTGTGAGGGAATGAGTTGTTGAGGCTGGGGGATCAGGACCATCGTCTCTGGGATTTTCAAAGTTCCTGAGCAATCAGGAAAGGGGCAACAGTTGGTCTCTCCCCATCCAGAGGACAGCAGAAGAGGAGAACTGATTGGGCACAATGAATCAATGACTAGTGACTCAAGCAACGATCACCCTCCACCACTGGAGACCAGAAGAACTAGATGGTGCCTAGCTCTCACTATCGACTGCTATGAAAGAGATCACATTAGAAGGGCTTGATTAGAGTAGAAGGGAAATGTGGGGCAAAACTCAAAATCATGATTGTCGCGCGCCAGGTCTCGCCAGCAAGAAAAGACGCACCACAACAGGATTCTTCCACAAGCATTTAATTTTTCATAATGCGGTAAAAGACCCCGAAACCCCAAACTACTGCTGCTTATATATGCTCTATGGGGACGTGCTGTGCCCTGATTGGTGCATTTGCCAAAACCTCATGCATTGATTGGTGAGTTCGCCAGAACCTTTGTTTGCATACTCCAGGGTGGAGTTATGACTACGTCATCTCAGCATCGCGCATGCGCTAAGTGGTTGTTTATCACTTAGTTGGACCACCGCCCTGACTGCCCGGCGCCATCTAGTAATGGCGGCGAGAGCTGCGGCTACCCACATCACGAGAGCTGTGGCTTCCCACATCTCGCGAGAGCTATGGCTTCCCACATCTCCTCCTTTCTTTTTTATTTTAAGCCTAATCCATCGATCAATTCCAGAGCCTCCAGCAGCTCCAAAAGATCAAGATGGATATAAAGTCCATCGATCCATCCCGGAGCCTCCAGCAGCCCCAGGAGATCAAGATGGATATAAAAACCCAAATCTGGTCACCCTAATGTGTGCAATGAGCAAAGCTCCACATGGTGCAAGGGCTGACCAAGATCCAATTTCTGTCACTCTTCCCAGTGCAATGGGACAATTCCCTTGGGGTGCAGGAGCTGACAACTTATGGGGGTTAATTTTCTCTTAACAAAGAAAGCCAAAGATCATGGGAACCACCGCGCTCAATCGCTAAGAGCGCCTGCGTGATGATGACTTTGTCACGTTTTTGCTGGGCTTTAAGCTTGCAGAGCAACCATAGCAACAACACTCCTCCACAGCACATTATTGCAGCAAATGTAAACACCCCCACCCACTCTTTAAAGTAGGAAAAGGCAGTAGAAAGCCAAGAAGTAAAATCTCCAACAGTTATGGGTTTCATTCTTGTGCCATTAAGAGTCATAATCTGCATCCGGAGTTGTTCTTGAAGTTCTTCCAGCTCAGCTGTCCATTGTCCTGTAAGATACTGGGATATATTCTTGCTGCTAAAAGAAGACTCATTCAAGAATTTTAAAGGTGTTATGCACAAATTAGGTGTTGAAGAAACTCAACTTAATTGCACCATGCTCGTAAGAGTATCCACTTGGTGTTGTAATAAATCAACTCTCTGGTTCACTAACAGTAAACCAGACATTAATCGAGCATCCAACATATGGACTGTAGATAAAGCTTCTGATGTAGATTGCGTAATATTGCTAATGACATTTGCTGTCATTACTTGATTACACATAGCCAATCCTGCTGTAACCGCTGCTGCAGCTGAGATAGTAATAGCTGTAATAATTGCTGCGGTAATGCCAAAATCTATTTTATATCTATAAAGTGTAGCAATAGGAAAAGTATTGGGATCTGCTTCAACCGGTACAGGTATCATAGTGGGAATCTTTACTATCAAGGCAAATGGCTCAGAGCCATTCCAACATTCAGCAAGCCAACACTGACTGCTAAAGCTATTACATGAAGCTTCCCAAAATGTATCATTTGCATGACTAAAGTTGAATGTTAACAGAAAGAAAAATGGGGGCTGGACACAAACAGGTGATGGCTGAAATTGCACTCTTGATATATTAACCATAGTATTTACTTTCAGCCTCTTTGTAGTGGTATTGTATACACCAGTGACATTGTATAAAGTATCATTAATTCCAAACATTTTTGCAAAAGGAGTTACTATCATAGATGCTCCACGTTGATTATATACCATCCATTCATACCATGGCCAGGTATTATCAGGACCAGTGGTATTAGTATTACTATTCCATTTTGCTTTACCTAAAGTCGGAGTCATATCAAAACCTGGTTTAATAGGGTTGCTCCGATAATTTGGAGACTGACATTGAGTAAAAGTAGGCGGAAAACTTTTTTCAGGTGAGCAACTAGGTAATATGACACGTCTGGTCACATTAGGTGGCACTACTGATCCATTAATGGGCCCAGGGGGCCTGGATCCTTCACGAATCACCATAAGTGTTGTTGTATTTACACGTTTTCCTTTCTCAGAGGTGCCACTTCCACCTGTAGCACCTTGTGCAACTTTCATAAGGGTGGATATAATATTATTAAATGTAGAGTCTCCAGAAGGATCCACCCAATTGACTTAAGATCCATTTCTTACATATATCCAAGGTGCACTAGTATTGATGGTGGTAAAACACAAACTATATGCCAATGTAAAATTGCTTGCATTATATACTTTAGGAGGCTCCCCTCTAGGCGTAATACATGGTATTCCCAAATCACATTGCGTTGATAAGAATAAGGGTAATATTGACGCATTCGAGTGTATGGGAATAGGTACAGGCCAAGTTTTAGCTATGGCCCATAAAAAAACTCCTTTAACTATTGGGGTCCATATTACCATCAGTATCAGCAACATTATTAGGTTGATCATCATCTTCTTCATTCTTCCTGCTCGCACGATCTTCATCTTCCTTAATTAATCTCACCAGTCTCTCTGGCACCCAGATGGGGTTTTCTTCTTTCTGTAGAAAAACACAAATTGCTCCCCTGGACCTGATTAATATGGGGTCCGGGCCATACCATTTGTTGTCTAGGACATTTTTCCATCGGGCCATTTCCTTTGGTGGCTTTGGCCATTGTCCATGTCTGTCTGCAGCTGATTGGCCTTTCTCATCCAGATTTTAAAAAAATTCAGTTTCTCCCTATTGAGTAAGATGCTGGCAGTTGGTTTTTCATATATGTCCCTGATTTCATTGAGAATTTCCCTTCGATTCCTATTTTTTAGTATTTGTATCTAGAATGGCTGTTAGATATTATCAAATACCTTTTCTGAATCAATTGAAATGCTCATGTGGTTGTTTTTCTTTTTTATATGGTAGATCACATTCATTATTTTTCTCATTTCAAACCATCTTTGCATCCCTGGAACCAATCTCACCTGCTGTGGTTCTTTTGCTTAGCTTTTTGATAGATTGTTGGATTCTGTTGGCCAGGATTTTGAGATTTTGCCCCTATATTCATAAGGGATATTGGTTTACAGTTTTGTTTTGTTTGAAATATTTATTTCTGTTGACAAATAAATGAAATTTTGTCTTAAAGCATGGTGCAGCATGGGTAACAATGTTCACTCACGGTACTCACATGTGGGTGTATCTGCATGTGGGCGGACCCACCTAGAGACAGATAGAGGAGCGGTGTCTTGGTTCCTAAGAACATTGGTAACACAGAAAAATATGAGAAAAAAGACAAAAAGGATGGTAATAGAAATAAATTAATAAAAATATCTATTAAAGGCAACAAAAGAGAGACAATGGGAAGAAAACATAAAATTTAAATTTACAAGACATATTTTTGTTTTAAATTCTATACCATTGGCTAAATTAACTACACTATCAATAAAATTGCCTTATGCCCAAGGGGATGATTGATAATGTTCTCTAACAGAAAATAACAATTATATCTCTGAGGTGAACCAGAGCCAGATGAACCATAAATATGTGAATGGATTTTGCGCTTGCACTTAATTCTAGCCTCAATCTAAGTACAATTAGTTCTTATGAAATGGCCCTATTTGATGCTCGTCCTCATGAAGAAATCACTCAAGACATGAATGCTATAGGAAAGTGTAATGAAGAAACTAGATGGTGCCCACCTATCAGAAAAAAATAGCCTCTGGGGTCTTAAAAGCTGGTCTTAAACAGCCATCTAAGTGAGGGATCAACTAAGTCCATGTGGAAGAAGCACACCAGCCTGTAAGGTCCTAGGATTTTAACTCATGAAATTCAAATCTGAAGGAGGGAATGATATCAGCTTCAATTATGAACACCTGGTTTTAAGGTTGTGGATAACATTTGCAAGCTCTGGGGAATCCTCTCTGACCAGAGCCATGGGATGTGAACAGCCCTGTTATCAGACAGATAGCATTGTAAAATTGGTTATTGCAGATGTATTTAAGTTAAAATTTATACATCTCCCTTTTGACTCATTTTAAATATATTCCAGTTCTTTTAACCTCTGCTTTCTTTTCTAGAGCTTTTTTTAATCTGTTTTCTTTGTTATTGTTGTTAGGCTTTTAAAAATACATTTTTCTGTATATGAAATCCAGGATAACTAAATCTATATAGACAATGGTTTTGGGGGCTATGGCAGGGGAGGTTGGGGGAAATAACATGAATACAATAAAGAAAAAATGTTCTAAAATTGATTGTGGTGATAATGATTATTACAATTTATCTTAATATAGTTGAGCTATTGTATGGCATGTGAGTCATATGCCAATAAAAGTGTTTTTGTAAATGAATTAAAACAATTTTTCCAAGCTGTTCTCAGCCTGCTAATTGTTTCTGTCTTGGAAATTTCAACGACAATATGTTCCAGTGTTTTCTTTTGGGATCTGTGGTGTTTTGGGTTCTCTCTGCTTCCTGGAGAATTATTTTCTCCTCCTCTGTTCTGTTAAGGAAGTATTATTCCAGAATTTCTTATATGGATAGAATCCCACTTCATTCTTATGTTTTCTTCAGATTCTTTTGTTCTTTTAGCTGATTGTATCACTCATAAATTGGAGTTAAGAGATATGCCTTCAAACTCACCAATTCAGCTTTCCATTTCTTCAATTCTCTTACTCTGTTCTTCTAAATTGTTGCCTAATTCTCTTATCTTAATATTTTCTGCATTTCTTTTTAGAGGTTTTTGTTGAAGATATCTAGCTTTTCTATTCTGACCATTGATCTCGCAAACTCTTTGTTGAAAGTACATGACAACATTTTTCTGAATTCAATTTATGATAGTTTCAGAGCCTGTTCTTTTTAAGAAAATTCCTTGAGATCTGAGTGTTGTTCATTTGTTAATCCTTCTTCTGATGAATCAGGAGTGACTGCTGCCACTGCAGCATCGTGGCCGGGTATTACGGTTGGGAGGGCTGCTAGATTTTGTGGGAGTCGATGACTTTGTTGAGTAGTGCCAGAAATGAATAATAGAAGAGGGACGGGAGAGGGAAAAAAAGGCTTTGGGCAGTAAAAGGCTGTACTAAGAAAAGTTGGGAGGGGGAGGAACACTGTACTTGAGTGTATTCTTCCCTAAGGCCAAGAGCATCTTAACATAGTCCGTCAAAGCACAGGCAATCTTCAGGAAAACCATCATGGTGCCAAGTTTATCCTTGGGATAGCCTAGGCTGGTCCTTTGGGACCTATGCTCCGGGAACTGTGCAGGCCAGCTTGCTTGGAGAGCTGGAAGCCACATGGGACCTGCGTGCTTATTACACGTGAAGCTTTGGACCCTGCTCACAATGATAGTCTTTGAGGAGTGGAGCTGGGTTGCTGTAGCCAGCAGTGCAGAATGGAGCTACAGATGGGTAGCAGGAGACCACTGGGCGCCTCTTCAGTGGACCTGCTCTTTCCTTCCCTTCTCTGCTTGCTCCCACAGTCTCTGATATGTGGAAGCCTCCTTTTACTTCACTTTCAAGCCATTGTCTGAGATCACAGGCCACCTGTCTTTTCTTAGGGCCTAGTCTATCCTGGTTGTTACATAAGGATCTACCTGTGTGTATGTGTTCAGTTGGACATGTTCTAGTCCCCTTTCTTTAATGTTTTTAAAAGTTTCTATAGAACTGGTGTCAGCACTTCTGAATTTTTTATGAAATATCCCAGTGAAGCCATCTTGCCATTGACTTTTCTTTTTATATATATTTTTGGTCTTTTTTGAAGGGGTGGAGCAGGGGGTTAATCACATTCTGAATTGCTTATTTCATAATTACTCTGCTTAAACCTATTTCTATTCATATTAGTTTAGGTATGTCGTATATTTTCAGGAATTTGTCCCATTCATCAGCACTTTCAAATCTGTTGCAGTTCTTTTTCATAGTGTTATGATTCTTTATTCAATGAATATGTTGTGTTGTCTCCAGATTCATTTCTTTTGATTATTTGCCCTCCCCCCCCCCCAGTATATCCAGTAGTTTGTTTCAGTGATTCTTTTCAAAGAACCAACTTCTGGTTTGATTGATTTTTTTCTGTTGTTTAACTGTATTCTATTTCATTTCTTTCTCACTGGTATTTATTATTCATTTCAGTTAGTATCTTTGGCCTCTTGCTCTTCCTTTCCTTTTTGTTCAAGTTTTCATTTAAACAATTGATTTTCATCCATCTTTTTAAATATGGGCATGTATTGCTATGAATTTCCCTCTGAGAATGGTTTGTGCTGTGTCCCAAAGGATTTGGTATGTTGTGCTTTCCTTTATATTTGATACCAAGTATATTTTTATTTCACTTTTAATTTCTTACATAGAGAAATTGTTTTCTAGTCGTACAATATTTAATTTTGGTATAATAATAATTATTCATTTTTATTCTTCCTGTGATTGATTTCTTACTTCATACCATTATGGTCAGAAAGTATGCTTTGTATGATTTTAATGTTTTAAAACTTGAGATTTGTGGCCTAATCTGTAGTTGGTTCTGGAAAAATTATCCTGTGAAAATGTCTGCTGATGATGGATGGAGTGTTCTAAGTTAAATTGGCTTATGATTTTCTTTATGTTCTTAATGTCCTTATTGATTCACTTTTTAAATGTTCTGTCGAGAACTGAAATTGAAGGTTTCAAAACTACAAATATTAATAGCGGCACTGTAATTTTTTCTTTGATATTAATGTTTGTGTCATGTTTATTGACAGGTTAGGTGAATATATGCTAATAATTGTTGTATCTTCTTGAAGTATTAGCCCTTTTATTATGTAATAGCCTTTATCCGTATGACCACACTCCTTTTTTTGGGTGCTGGTTGCACGGAACATTTTTTCCATCCTTTATTTTCAGTCAGTTTGTGTCCTAATGTGAATGTGTGTTTTGTGTAGGTAACAAAAGATGAATCATGTTTTTTATCCAGTCTATCACTCTGCCTTTTGTGTAAATATTTTGGCTATTTACATTTTCTTCATTCTTTTAGCTAATTGGGTTTTGAGTTTCTTTTATCTGGTTTCTCTTTTTATCAATTTTCCTGTTATTTTTTGTATTTAGCATCTTTTGTTATGAGCTTTAATTCCTCTTTACATATTCTCTTAGTGGTTACTACAAATATTATACTATACAACATGCAATTACAGTAACATTTAGCATGCAATCAACAATGAATGTGAAATATTAAGTATTCCTGGTTTACTGTTCCCTCTCCTTTTTCTGTTGGTGAACCTCCAGTGACAGTAATGTGCACCCTACATCCAGTAGTCGTAATATGTACTTATTTTCTGAGATCTCTGTCTGACTCCTTCCTCCCCCTTTGTGTACATTTGAGTGTTTGATTAATGTTCTTTCCTTTCCATTTAGAAAACTTCCTTAAGTACATGTAGGGCTGGTCTGGTATTGCCAAATTCCCAAGGCTTCTGGTTATTTGGGACTCTTCTTCCCTGTTTCAAAGAAATGCCTTGACTTAGTGCTTTTCTGTTGTTTCCTTTTTAATTAAAGTAGGGCGATGCCATCTATCGGTTGGCGTGTGTCACATATTGGTATAAGGAGCCCTGGTGGTGCAGATTGGTGTGATACTGCTAACCACAAGTCAGCAATTCACATCCATCTTTCTCTTTAGGGGAAAGATCAAGCTATTGCTCCCATAAACATGTACGCTCTCAGAACTCTAGGGTAAAAAAAGAAACCAAGAAACCATGGGGAGCAGTTTTACTCTTCCCATAGGGACACGAACAGTCAGAATCAACTTGAAGGCAGTGGGTTTTTACCTGTTGTTATGGAATTAAAGAATTTCCGATTTATTACCAAAGGTTTATAATTCATTACTGTGCTTAGATTTCTGGTGTTCAAATTGTGCCAGACAGGTCAACCTATCTGCTAAGTTTTTGCACTGCACCATCATTGTTTTGGTTGTTTTATTACGTGGTTCCTGAGATACTCCAGATTTACCTTGTACATTGCTGCCATTTACCCCAGAATCAGCCATTTCTCCAATGATTGCCGGTTCATTTGACAAGAGAATGATTCTTGAGGTCGATTAGGTTACCAGATGGGCTCATTGCTACAGGGATATCCTTGCTTGTTGGCTGAACTCAGTGTCTTACACTCATTCTACAGAAGGAGAAATAGCATGACCTTTCCCCCTGCGTAGCGCCCATTCTTTTCCAAATTTTAGCGTAAAGTTTCACTGTAATTTACAATGCATATTGCAAAGCACAACAACCATGCTTCTTCCCTTTGTCGCTGAATTTTCCTCCAATTTAGCTAACATTTTAACTTTCTTTCTCTTTCTCTCAGCTGGTAATCTTTGTTTTCTCAATGAGGCTGCCCTTGGCAAATATAAGATTTTAGTCAGATCGCTTTCAGTGGCAGTTTTTACTGCTATTGTGGACACTACAATGGATTTATCAAATGTTCTTTCTCTTTAAGCATCATTCAGCTTTTTCTTTTTTTCCCCAACTGTCCATCTTGATTTTCCTGGTGAGGCTGCCTTTGATAAAAGGAAATATAAGATGGTAACCCGCTATCTTTGGTTTGATACTTTTTTCTGCTGTGTATTTTGCTGGACACCATAATGGCTTTCTGTGGCCTCTGTAAGAAACCCAGAGTCCTTTGTTCTTAATGCTGTGATAGACCTGAGTGGACTTGCTACTTCACAAGACTTTCCCCAGATTCCTTATCACCTTCAACATCCACAGCCACCCACTTAAGCAAGTGATAACTTAAAAACAGTAGTCTGACTTCCATCCTTCCAGAGAGCCACCAAGTAGACGTGCTAAGGCCCTGCTGCTCCAGCTCAGGCTCCACACATCTCTACCAGTTGTAATGGACTATGCTCCTAGGTTTTGTGTTACTAAATCTCAAGACAGAGAGACTTCGACTCATTGTATATCAGGCATCAGCTTTCTCACACTGCTGAGTGGTGTGGATGTGTCTAAAGGAGTCCTAGTGGTACTTAGTGGCTATGTTTGGGTGCTGTTAAAATCTAGGTCAGTCGTTCAAACCCATCAGCCAGTCTGTGGGAGCGAGATGAAGCCGTCTGTTCCTGTAAAGATTTTCCACCTCAAAAACCGAAAGAAGTAGTTCTCTGCCCTATATGGTCGTTGTGAGTCAGAATCAACTTGTTATCAGCAGTGGACATTTTCAGAATACCTATTTGGAATATAAGAAGAACCACACAAGAAGCAGGCCACCAGATAAATATGACTGTGGATGTTGCTTCCAAGATCCGTGCTGCCCAGTGGAAAGGGAAATGTGCTGCAAGTGCACACAGTTGACGCATCCCACTGCCGACTGCGAGGCTGGCAGTTTGAGTCCACCCACATTGAAAGGGATATTGAAAGAAAGACCTGGTGATCTACTTCTGAAAAATCACCATCGAAAACCCTGTGAAGCACAGTTCTACCCTGACACCCATGGGATTGGCAGTACTACTCAACCGGGTGCCTAGCAAGACACCATTCTTTGTGGGATTTTTCCTATTTTAATTACCATCCATTGCTTTTTATTTTTTAAATCATTTTACTGAGGGCTCGTACAACATTTATCACAATCCATACGTACATCCATTGTGTCAAGCACATTTGTACATTTCTTGCCATCATCATTCTCAAAATATTTCTTTCTGCTTGAGCCCTTGGTATCAGCTCCTCATTTTTCCCCTCCCTCCTAACCCTTCACCCTCATGAATCCTTGATAAATTTATAAATTATTATTATTTTGCCATGTCTTACACTGTCCAGCATCTTCCTTCACGCACATTTCTGTTGTCTGTCCCCCAGGGGGTGGTTATATGTAGATCCTTGTGATCAGTTCCTGCTTTCTACCCCTCCGTCCCTCCACCCTCCCTGTTTCGCCGCTCTCACCACTGGTCCTGAGAGGGTCATCTGTCCTGGAGTGCCTCTGTTTCCAGTTCCTGTGTGTACCAGTATACATCCTTTGGTCTAGCTGGATTTGTAAGGTAGAATTGGGATGATGATAGTGGGGAGGAGGAAGCATTGAAACTAGAGTAAAGTTGTATGTTTCATCATTGCTACACAGCACCTTGACTTGCTCATCTCCTCCCTGCGACCCTTCTGTGAGGGGATCTCCACTTGCCTACAGATGGGCTTTGGATCCCCACTCTGCACTGCCCCTCATTCACAGTGATAATAATATTTTTGTTCTTTGATGCCTGATACCTGAACCCATCAACATCTCATGATCACACAGGGTAGTGTGCTTCTTCCATGTGGGATTTATTGCTTCTCAGCTAAATGGCCTCTTTATTTTTAAGCCATTAAGACCCTAGGTGCTATATCTTTTGATAGCCAGGCACTACCAGCTTTCTTCACCACATTTGCTTACGCACCTGTGTTGTCTTCAGCGATCGTGTTGGGAAGGTGAGCCTTATGGAATGCCAGTTTAATAGAACAAGTGTTCTTGCATTGAGGGAGTACTTGAGTAGATGCCCAATGTCCATCTGCTACGTTAATACTATAAATATATGCACATAGATCGATTATTTCCCCATTGTCATATATAAATATGTTTGCATATGTACATGCCTGTATTTAGACCTCTATAAATGTCCTTTGCCTTCTAGTTCTTTCCTCTATTTCCTTTTACTTTTATCTTGTCCCACTATCATGCTCAGCCTTCATTTGGGTTTCAGTAATTCCTCTCAGTTACATTACCCTTGAACAAGCCCTACCAGGCCTTTTACACCCTCCTCATCACTGATTTTGGATCACTTGTTATTCCATTGTCCCTGGGATTTATTAACACCACTTCCTTTCCCCCATCTCTCCCTCTACTATGTCCCCTGGAACCTTCGGTCCTGTTGTTTTCTCCTCCAGATTGTTTATCCAGACTCTTTTATCTAGACAGACCTGCAGAGATAATACTATGCACAAACCAAGACAGAGCAAAACAAAGCAACAAAAAAGAAAATAGTTCAAGGTCTATTGACATTTAGGAGTGTTTTCTGGTGGAGTCTGATGGAGTGCCACACCATGGCCCCAAAGTCTATTTTTGGTATTCCCTCGAGACGTCCTTGCTCTGCTCCCCTTGCTGTTCTGTTGCACGCCTTTAGTGTTTTGCCTCGGTGTGGTGGGGTCTGATCAGGCATAATTCCCTCACTGTGTATCCAGTGTTGTCCCCTATAGGGCTATGGGCCAGTGAGGGATGTCATGTCTCATAGTGGGGTTGACCATATGGCCCTCTCTAGCTATTGGCTGCTCTGAGCAGGGATATCATCTTCAAGTCTTGGTGGGCCAGGATGTGCTCCACTCTCTCTTCCTCCCCCCTCATTTGCTCCTGTGTGCTCTGATCAGACATGTCCCTCTCCCTGAGCTGTAGCTTCAGTGCTGCCCCTAAGGTAAATTCTTCAGGGGGCAGGGGTGGTTGTCCACATAGTTGGGATTGGGGCCTGTCTCTCAGACCCCTCTACTGGTTCCCTGCTTCATGCCAGTATGTTGCATTCACATCTTAGAGCACCGCTTTGTAGTCTGGTCCCTCTTTCCCTGAGAAGATATGAATAATACACTCCCCTTGGGGGAGTTAGTGCCCTGTTCCCCAACTACTCATTTGTTTTTGTTTTTTCTCTCTTTCCCCTTCCTTTTTAGTTGTCTACCATATGTATTCCTGGATTTGGTCTGGTCCCTGCCATACTCCCTGAACCTGAACCCAGGAATGTTTATATACAATAGTTTTTTCCCTAAGCCCGTTTTGCACTTTTTTTTTTTTTTAAGCTTTCCTCATCAGACTCATATAGTACTTCTCATTTTCTGCTTGGCTTACTTCGCTTAGTATAATTTCCTCCAATTCTTTCCAATGTGCTTTATGCATTCATCACTACTTTTTTTCTTATTTTTTTAATCATTTTATTGGGGGCTCATAGAATTCTTATCACAATATGTTCTTGATCCATTGTGTCAAGAACATATGTACATTTGTTGCCATCATCATCCTCAAAACATTTGCCTTCTATTTGAGCCCTTAATATCTGCTGCTTATTTTCCCCCTCCCTCCCCACTGTCCCCTACCTCATGAACCCTTCATCATTAATAAATTATGATTATTTTGTCATATACTACACTGTCCAATGTCTCCCACCGCCTTCTTATCAACTGTCCCTCCCCCAGGGAGGAGACTATATGTAGATTCTTGTAATCAGTTCCCCCTATCCACCCCACATTCTCTCCACCCTCCAGGCATCGCCACTCTCACCACTGGTCCTGAATGAGTCATCTGTCCTGGATTCCCTGTGTTTCCAGTTGCTATCTGTACCAATGTACATCCTCTGGTCTAGCCAGATTTGTAAGGTAGAATTGGGATCATGATAGTGGAGGAGAGGAAGTATTTAAGAACTAGAGGAAAGTTATATGTTTCATCGCTGCTACCCTGCACTCTGACTGGTTCATCTCTTCCCCACAACCCTTCACTAAGGGGTGTCCGATTGGCTACCAATGGGCTTTGAGTCTCCACTCTGCACTCACCCACATTTTCAATGATATGATCTTTTGTTCCTTGATGCTTGAAACCTGATCCCTTCGACAGCTCGTGGTCACACAGGCTGGTGTGTTTCTTCCATGTGGGCTTTATTGCTTTTGAGCTAGATGGCCACTTGTTTATCTTAGAACCTTTAAGAACACAGACGCTATATCTTTTGATAGCTGGGCACCATCACTTTTCTTCACTACATTTGCTTACACACACGTTTGTCTTCATTGATCGTATCAGGGAGGTGGGCACCCATTGATATGATTTTTAGTTCTTTCATGTCTGATAACCAGTCCCTTCTGCACCTTGTGGTCAGACAGGCTGTGTGCTTCTTCCATGTTGGCTTTGATGCTTCTCAGCTAGATGGCTGCTTGTTTATCTTCAACGCTTTAAGATCCCAGACGCTTTGATAGCCACGTACCATCAGCCTTCTTCACCACATTTGCTTATGCACACATTTTTCTTCAGCAATCATGTCGGGAATGTATGCATCCTGGAATGACAATTTAATAGAACAAAGTGTTCTTGCATTGAGTAAGTGGAGGCCTAATTGTTTTATTAGGAGTTCACACAACTCTTATCACAATTCATACATACATCAGTTGTGTAGAGCACATTTGTACATTCATTGCCCTCATCATTCTCAAAACATTTCCTCTCCACTTTAGCCCTTGGCATCAGGTCCTCATTTTGTCCCCTCCATCCCCGCTTCCCCCTCCCTCATGAACCCTGGATAATTTATAAATTATTATTTTGTCATATCTTGCCTTGTCCGACATCTCCCTTCACCCACTTTTCTGTTGTCCACCCCCTAGTAACAAGGTCAAATGCAGATCCTTGAAATCGATTCCTCCTTTCCAACCTACTCTCCCTCTACGCGTCTAGTAGTGCCACTCTCACCACTGGTCCTGAAGAGCTCATCCACCCTGGTTTCCCTATGTTTCTGGTTCCTATCTGCACCAGTGTACATCCTCTGGTCTAGCCAGACTTGCAAGGTAGAAATCAGATCATGATAGTGCAGGAGGATGAAGCATTTAGGAACTAGAGGAAAGTTGTATTTTTCATTGTTGCTACATCACACCTTGACTGGCTCGCCTCCTCCCCTACACCCCTCTGCAAGGGGATTCCGGTGACTGACAAATGGGCTTTGGATCTCCAATCTGCACCCCGCCCCCCTACCTCATTCACTATGGTAAGATTTTTTGTTCTGATGATGCCTGATACCTGATCCCTTCAACACCTTGTGATCGCACGGGATGGTGTGGTTCTTCCATGTGGGCTTTGTTGCTTCTGAGCTAAGTGGCTGCTTGTTTGCCTTTAAGACACCAGACGCTATGCCTTTTGATATCCAGGCACCATCAGCTTTCTTTGCCACATTTGCTTATGCACCCATTTGTCTTCAGCGATCATATCATGGAGGCAAGCACAAAATGTTATGATTTTTTGTTCTTTGATGCCTGATAACTGATCCCTTTGGCACCTTGTGATCACACAAGCTGGTGTGCGTCTTCCATGTGGGCTTTGTTGCTTCAGAGCTAGATGACCACTTGTTTATCTTCAATCCTTTAAGACCCCAGACGTTATATCTTTTGATAGCCGGGCACCATCAGCTTTATTCACCACATTTGCTTATGCACCCGCTTTGTCTTCAGCAGTTGCGTTGAAAAGGTCAGCATCACAGAATGTCAATTTAATAGAAGAAAGTATTCTTGCATTAAGGGAGTACTTGAGTGGAGGCCCAATGTCCTTCTGCTACCTTAATACTAAACGTATAAATATATGCACATAGATCTATTTACCCATCCTCATATATAAATATATTTGCATATATACATGTCTTTATCTAAACCTCTATAAATGCCCTTTGTCTCCTAGCTCTTTCCTCTATTTCCCTTGACTTTCCTTCTGTCCCACTATCATGCTCAGTCCCGACCAGGGTTTCAGCAAATCCTCTTTGTTACATTACCCTTCATCATGCCCTACCAGGCCTCCCAGCCCCTCCTCACCACTGATTTAGATCACTTGTTCCCTTGTCCCTGGGTTTGTTAACACCACTACCTTTTCCCCCACCTCTCCTATGTCCCTCCTGAACTGTCGGTCCTGTTGTTTTATCCTCCAGATTGTTCATCCAGCCTATCTTATTTAGAAAGACCAGCGGAGATAATAACATGCACAAAAACAAGACATAAAAATACCAAGGAACAATATACAACCAACCAACAACAATAAATCAATGACAAAAAAAACACAAGAAAGAAAAGTTTGTAGTTAGTTCAAGGATTGTGTGTTGGCCTTTAGGAGTGTTTTCCAGTTCAATCAATTGGGGTACCACACCCTAGCCCCAAAGTCCACCTTCATCATTCCCTGAGGACCTCGCCGTTCCATTCCCTTGCTATTCTGTTGCACCCCCTTAGTGTTTTGCCTCGGTGTGGCGGGATCAGATCAGGCATAGTTCCCACACTGTGTCTCCAGTGTTGTCCCCGGTAGAGCTATGGGTCAGTGAGGGGCGTCATGTCTCATAGTGGGGCTGGCCATGTGGTCCTCTCTGTGGACTGGCTGCTCTAATCGGGATAATCGTCCTCAAGACCTGGTGGGCCAGGATGTGCTCCACTTTCTCCTCCTCCCCCTTCATCATCACCCATGTGCTCCCATCAGATATGTCCCTCTCCTGGAGCTGCAGATTCAATGCCGTCTTTTGAAATAAGTTCTTCTGGTGGGAGGGCCAGGCGTCCTCTTAGTATTTGTCATCACTGCTTTTTAGTGATGTGTAGTACTCCATTGTATGTATATACCACTGTTTTTTAATCCAATCATTTGTTGGTGGAAATTTGGGTTGTTTCCAACTCCTTGCATTCGGATTTGTACCCTTGTGGAACTGCTGTTCAGGTCCTTTGCCCACCTCCTCGGTGGGCAATTAGTTTTTTTTTCTCTTTGGAAACTAGCAGAGTATTGTAGATTTTAGTAATAAGGCCTTTGTCTGATGTGTCAGGCTAAAGATGTTTTCCCAGTCCGAGGGCTCTCTTATTACTCTCTTGGTGAATTATTTTGATGTACACAGATGTTTTATCTTCAGTGTATCCCACATGTCAATTTGTGACTCATGTGCATTTGTGTCCTTCCCTGTTGCTGCTATCCCATGTATTCCCAGTGCCAAAATTCTCAGATTGGTCCCAGTTCCCTTATTGATGGACCTAATAGTTTGGAGTTTTACCTCAAGGTCTGTGATTTACCTTGAGTTTATTCTTGTGCATGGAGTCAGATAAGGGTCATGCTTCATTTTTCTGCAGGTAGATATCCATTTTTTCCAACACCGCTTGTTAAAGAGGGTACCTGCTTTTGATATTTTGGGGGCTTTATCAAAAGTGAGTTGTCTGTATGCTGATGATTTTATTTCTGGGTTTTCAGTTCTTTTCCAGTAGTCTAAGTATCTGTCATTATACCAATACCTCCCAGTTTTGACCATGATGGCATTATAATATGTGCTAAAGTCAGGTAAAGCAAGCCCTCCCACTGTGTCCTTCTTAGGGAGTCTCTGCTAATTCTGGGCTTCTTCCCTCTCCATATGAATTTGGTAATCAGTTTTTCCATTTCTTTCAAGAAAGATGAGGGTAATTCTCTCAGGATTGCATTAAAGTTATATAGTGCCTAGGAGAGAACTGACATCTTTACTATATTGAGTCTTCTGATCGACAAAAATGGGATATTCTCCCATTTGTTGAATCACTCTTGGTTTCTTGCAATAGTGTTCCATAGTTTTCCTCATATAAATCTTTTGTTCTTTTAGTCTGCTATTTCCCTAGATATTTTAATTTGTGCTTGGCTATTGTGATGGGTACCACCTTTTTGACCTCCTCTTCTGTTATTTTAGCTGATATGTATAGCAGTCCAGTGGACTTCTGTTTGTTGATCTTGTATCCTGCCACTCTGCCCCTTTTGGATCTTTTGGGATTTTCCATTTATAAAATCATGTCATCTACATATAACGATAGTTTTACCTCTTCCTTCCCCAGACGAATACCTTTGATGTCTCTCCTTTGCCTTATGCTGCGAGCTAAAACCTCCAGTACGATGTTAAATAAGAGTGGGGACGAGGGGCATCCTTGTCTGGACCCTTTTTCTGTGGAATTGTGTTCCTCTTTTCTGCATTGACTACCATGTTGGCTGTTGGTTCTTCATATATAGCTTGTATTGTCTTGAGGAATTGTCCTTCCATTCCTATCTCCTGACGTGTCTTAAAAAGGAATTGGTGTTGGATGTTGTCGAATGCTTTTTCCACATCTATCAATATTATCATGTGGTTCTTAGAGTTTTTCATGTCAATGTGGCACATGATACTAATGGTCTTTCGTATGTTGAACTATCCCTGGTATGAATCTTGCTTGGTCATGGTGAATTACCATATATACTCGTGTATAAGCTGAATTTTTCAGCACAAAAGATGTGCTGAAAAACTGGGGTTTAACTTATACGAGGTGTAATATCTCACAGGTGATTGTCGTTCCTCCGCTGTTCATTCAAAGCCCCACTGATACTGCAGGGCTTTGAATGTTTGTTACTCACATCTAACCAATCAGAGCCATCCTATGACGTGGAAGGCTCCAATTTGCAGAAGCACCCATAGTGATTCACTTACGCTGGCAGCTGAACTGGTCAGGATGTGTCCGTGGCTGCGCTCCGTCTCTCCCCTCTGGTCTCTGTGTTAATTCACATCCTGCATTTCCCACCCTAGGCTTATACTCAAGTCATCAGTTTTTCTAGTTTCCCAGGTAATAACTAGGTACCTAGGCTTATACTCACGTCGGCTTATATTCAAGTATATATGGTATTCGTTTTATATACATTTGTATTCTATTGGCAAGTTTTTTGTTAACAATTTTTGCATCTGTGTTCATTAAGAATATTGGTCTGTAGTTCTCAATTCTTGTAGGATTCCTGCCCTGTTTGGGTATCATATTTATACTTGCTTCAAGAGGTTGCCGTCTTTTCTATGTTCTGGAAGATTTTGTGTAGGATTGGTGTCATTTCTTCCCTAAATGCTTGGTAGAATTGTCCTGTGAAGCCATCTGGTCCAGGGAATTTGGGGTTGGTAATCCCTTGATATCCTTGTCTATTTCTTCTATTGCTATGGGTCTATTGACATTCTTGATGTTCCTCTGGGAAATTCGAGGGAGGGATTGTTTTTCAAAATTTGACCATGTCTTCCAAGTTGTTGAATTCATTGGAGTACAGTCCTTCGTAATACTCTTTAATTATCATTTTGAATTCATTAGAGTCTGTTGTAATGTCCCCTCTTTCATCCCTCATTCTTGCTATTGAAATTTGTTCCCGTCTTTCTTTGGTTAGGTTTACCCACGATATGTTGATTCTGTTTATCTTTTCAAAGAACCAACTTTTAGCAGCATTAATTTTTTCCATAGTTTTCTTATTTTCCCTCTCCTAAATCTCAGCCCTGATTTTTATTATTTCTTTTCTTTTGCTATTAGCACGATGGTGCTGTTGACTCAGCCCTAGTTGCTGTAAATTTTGTGCCAGCATATCAATCATATGGCTTTCTTCCTTTCTCAGGTGTGCATGTATTGCTATGAAACTTCCTCTGATAACTGCCTTTGCTGTGTCCCATAAGTTTTGGTACGTCTTATTCTCATTCTCATTGGTTTCTAGAAATTTCCTAATTTCATCTATGATCTGAGCCAGTACACACTCCTTTTTCAGTAGAGAGTTATTCATCCTCCAATTGTTTGCCTTGTTTTATTCATCTTCCTTTTGCTGATTTCCAGCCTTATGGCACAGTGGTCAGTGAGAGAAGTCTATATGATATCAATGTGCTTAAATTTATGCAGATTTGACTTATGCCCCAGCATGTGGTCTATCTTCGAATATGTGCTATGTGGGCTTGAAAAGAATGTGAAATATTTTGTATTTTCATGAAAAGCTCTGTAAATATATATCAGGTCAAAATGACTAATTGTAGTGTTTAGATCTCTGGCCTCCTTGTTGAGTTTCTTTCCCTGTGATATTTCTTTCTCAGAGAGTAGTGTGTTGAAGTCACCTACTATAATTGTTGAGGCTGTGACTTCCTTTTTCATATTTTGAAGCATTTGTTTGACGTATTCAGCAGGTCTGTCATTTGGGGAATATGTTTACAATGCTTAGTGGTTCTTTGCCTACTGCTCCCTTGAGCATTATATAGTGTTCCTCATCTCTTTTTATGGTTTGCACTTTGAGGTCATTTTATCCAAGATTACGATTGCAACCCTTGGTTTTTTTTTAGTTGCTGTTTCTTTGGTATGTTTTTCTCCAGCATTTGATTCTCAGCCTAGTTTTGTTTGTAGTCTTGACACGTGTCTCCTGTTGGCAGCAGATTGATTAGTTGTATTTCTAAACTAGTCTAAACTAGTCTGCTAGCCTCAGTCTTTTAATGCCTGAGTTTAGTTCATAGATATTCAGGGGTATTATTTCCATCCGTGGACTCTGTGATGTCATCTTACACCTTTTGTGTTGGGTGTTTTCCCACCTCCCTTTCTTTTTAATGTAGTGTGTGTGTGTGTGTTTCATTCTTGACTTCTTTTCACCCTTAATCCAATGCTATCTTGGGGGCTGTTTTCTCTTTGTTTCCCTCTGGGTGAGGTTGTTCTCTGTGGCAGTCTCTTACTTATGCTTGGTGAGTGCTGTTCTTCTGCCTATACTGGATCGACAAGGATCCAGGCTGGGTTTCTTCTAATGTATTCTTTGAGTTTTTCCTTCTCTAACAAGACAATTACTTCTTCATCTATCTTGATCAGTAATTTGGCTGTGTAGAGTATTCTTGGGTTTGCATTATTTTCCTTCAAGTTTTGCAATGTTACTCAACAACTCTCTCCTCTTCTTCATAGTGTTCTCTGATACCCGGTTTCCCCGAAAATAAGACAGTGTCTTATATTAATTTTTGCTCCCAAAGATGCACTAGGTCTTATTTTCAGGGGATATCTTATTTTTACATGGATAAGAATGTGGTACACGTTTATTGTTTATTGTTTTATTAAAAGAGACCTCGTACTACCTGTCTGCTCTGACTGCGCTGCAGCCAATAGTGAGCTGCGTGGTGGTGCCCACCACTATGATCCAGAGTCCAGAGTTACGGTAGCTTCGGGGGTGCTGATTTTTGGGGAGGTCTTATTTTTGGGAGATGCCTTATATTTCAGCCCGAGGCAAAACTGTAAGTAGGTCTTATTTTGGGGGGATGTCTGACTTTTGGGGAAACATGATAGGTCTGAGCATATTCTTATTTGGGAAACTATGTGATTGCTTGTTTTTCCCTAGCTCTTCTCATGATTTTCTCCTTTTCCTCAAAGTTGGATAGTAAGTATGATGTGCCTTGATTTCTTCTTGGGTTTCAATCTGACTGGTGTTCTTTCAGCTTCCTGAATGGTTGCCAGGTTTTCATTCATTAAGCTCGGGAAGTTTTCCTCCAAGAATTTCCTCTCTGTTGCAGTTGACTTCTTTGTGGTGTCTTCCTCTGGTAATCCAATAATTCTAATGTTGTTCCACTTCATAGCATCAGACCTAGCTTTTAGGTTCTCTTCAGCTTCACTAATGATCTTATTAGATTTTTGTTCGCATTTAAAGTCTCCTTGGCTGTCCTCTAGGTCACTGGTGCAATTATCTGCCTCCTCCAGTCGATTCTCGAGGTCTGCGTGTCTGCTACTAGTTTTTGTTATCTCTTCCCTGATCTCTTGTATTTCCCTTTGGTGTATGGACTTAATCTCCTCTTTCATTTCATCTTTTTTCTGTATTGTTTTTCTCATATCCTGTATTACAGCAAGAAGTATTCTGAAAAATTCTTTATGTGGCAGATAAATATCTGCTTCTTCTATGCATGTCGTTCGGTTCAGGACATCTCTGCCATTGAAGTTTGTTTCTCATGTTTTTTTGTTGAGGTCATTGGGCCTGATTGCTGTTTGTTTTAGAGGAGCCAGGTGCCATTTTTCAGGGAGTCAAAGAGCACTGGCTCTCTCTGGGAGACTCGTAGGAAAGCTTCTTCGAACTGCTACAGCTAATTTCACTATGGAATTAGCCAACCACTTTATCCTCCTGTGGCTTCACTCTTTCCCTAGTCAACAAGTTGGATGGGCCTCTCCGGAGATGCTGGTTGGGTTGTTGTGGATCCACGAGGATGGTGCTTTACTGGGTGATCTCACAAGAATCCATGATGGTGTGGCCCATGACGGCTTGGGTTGCCACAGGTGGCATGCAAAGGTGCCCGCTGCAACAGGAGTGTCACAGAAATCTGGTTGGTTGCCTGCTTTGGTATAGAGCACCGTGAATGGTGGGCGGAATTTCCCTGATCAGGTAGATCACTGCATAGGTTAGGCAGAGGTTCCCACTGCTCCGTGGAAAGCTGGTGAGTGTTTGATAAGCTTTCTTAGTCTGTGAGGCACTACAGCAGGCGGGAGGAAGCTCCCTCAGTAACGTGGGACCACAGAGGATGGATAGGAGCTCCCCAAGGCACACAGGCAGGATTTCCCCCAAAGAAGGGGTGCCGAATTTCTCCAGCCATGTCTTAAGCACTACAGAGGACCGGCAGGTGGGCTTTTCCAGGGAAGAAGTTGGGCAGGATATCCCCTGTTGGAGTGTGGGTGGGCTTTCCCAGCTTCCGGTTATGCTGCAGAGGGAGGAGCTCGCCCAGCAGGGTTGAGTGCAGGCATTAATGCCCTAGGCTAAGGGTAGTGGTCAGGATGTTGGCAGTGCTGTGTGAGAGAAAGGGGAAGAGAAAAAGAGAAGGAAAAAAACAGCCACTGAGACAGGGGGATAGGGGGGAATAGAGAGAAGAGAGGGAAACTGAAGCATCAATATAAATGAACCTGATCCTTGACCATGGGGCTGCAGGGGTTTAATCCCTGCCCTGAGATGGTGTCAAACTGTGGCTGTGTTGAGATAAAGCCCCTGTGTTGGCTACAAATGATCCTGGCTCCAGCCAAGACAGTGGCCGGGCCAAGGTAAGGTGACCAGATTTTAACATTGGTATAGCGGGACACCATTGATAAAACTCATATCCTGGTGAAATTGCCACATGGCAGCCGAAAACCGTACATACCCTCACTTGTTGTCCATTCTTTCCAAAAATTGGGACTTTTTAAAAACACCATAGACACGAGAAAAAATGTTTAAAAAGCGGTACGTCTGGTCACCTTAGGCTAAGGTCAAACCCTAGCTGGCCTCCATTGTGGTAAGCCAAAAGACCCAGCTCCTTTAAACCTATTGGATCTCTGCCTACTTATCTTTCTGATGCTCCTTCTGCGACCTGGCGGTGTGGAATTTCCCTCTTAGTGACTCTCCTGCACAGATTTCTGTGGAGTTCCTCTGCTATGTGTTACTCAGTCGCCATCTTCCTGGAAGTCTCTACCATCCATTTCTTAACAGATTTTTGTGAGAACTTTTTTTTCTCTCCCACTTAAAATTAATATACTTTTCCCCTCAAGAGACTGTAATTTACCTTTGTAAATTACAGAAAAAGGGCTTCAAAAATTCATGGAAAATTCCTTTACCTTTTAATCCTATTTCCATGAGCTATTTGTGACTCACTCATACATGTTATTCCAGTTACTATGGCTCCATAAGAAATTATCGCCAACACTTAATGGCCTAAAATAGCAATTAAATATGCTCATAGATTTTATATTTTGTGGGAAGGAACTCAGACATAGCATAACAAACATGTTTCTTCTCTGTCCTATGATGCCGGGGCCTCAGCTACACACCTTACTGGCTAGACCAGAAATGTCTGAAAGCTCGCTTACCATGTGGCTGCCTGATGGGCCAGTTTGGGCTTCTTCACAGTTCAATGTCTAGTGTCCCTCCAGAGTACGTTTCCTAAAGGAGAAACCAGGTAGAATCATACTCCTATAGTCCCTGGGAGCACTGCTGCCGTATTCATTAGGTCTGAAGAGTCCCAAGTCCCCCATCCCCAGGTGCACAAAAGGGAAAGTGACCACACACCTCACATTCCTTCACGAAGGGATCTAGGGTCCCTGAGTAAACCGCATGGAGTGCATAGCTGACCTCTGGCTACATCAAGGAGAAGAATCCTACGTAGCTCCATCAATCAAGGCCGATTGCCACAAAATAGAGATCAGGCATGCCTCCACCCTCCATCATTCTTTACCCTTTTCTGATAGTAACTGTTTCTTCCACAGCATTCTACTTTTGTGCTGTGTTCTATAATCCATTGCACTGGTCGCACAGAGCTCACAGGCAATACTCACAATTAAGGGAGCTTTTTAGAGAACTTAATGGGTTACTACAAGCCAAGATCAGAAAACACTAAGGATAC
Organism: Tenrec ecaudatus; assembly: GCF_050624435.1. Taxonomy (NCBI): domain Eukaryota; kingdom Metazoa; phylum Chordata; class Mammalia; order Afrosoricida; family Tenrecidae; genus Tenrec; species Tenrec ecaudatus. The sequence continues at coordinate 1,632,758 of NW_027459449.1, read as the reverse complement.
ACTCATTGGTCCACAGTATCATCTCGCCTCAATCAAGTCTTTCTCTAGTCCTTAGTCTCTGTGTTGCTCTTCAATTCTGTCTCGTGTCTCCTTGCCTCAGCCTCTGACTTTGCCTTGTTCTTTCAGTCTGTCCAGTAATTTCTGTTTCACAGCCTCTGGTTCCTCTTGTCTTTAGACAGAGATCTCATTTGTTCTCCACTGGAAGTTCTTTATCCCTTAAGTTCATGGGATTCCTCTCTGTTCCTGTTCTAAGATAACACATCCCTATGGCCAGGGAAGTGGCAACGAAAATGAACCAGTCCACTCTGTTTTGTGTTAGACATGCCCTATTTGCAAAGTCCCACCTAATCATCAATGGGAATCACAAAGACCTAGACAGAAGAGCCATGCCAAGAGACTTCACACCACGATAGTCCCACAGACAGGTGTTTCTTGCCTTCTTACCCTTAAATCTACAAGTGAGAGCTGTGTCTTGGGAGATTCGCCTCTAAACCCTGGCAACCAAGTGTGCTTTTTACAGTGCATTTCCTCAACTCCTGTGCAGACAGACCACTGCAGCCAGGTGCAGATTCAGGGCAGCCTCCCAGCATTGCCTGTCTGTCCTGCAGCCCCCACTCTATGTGCCTCATTGGGCCTCAGCCATCCATGTGGCCCTTCTGCTCTGCTGGGTGGCATTTTGTTTTAAGATGATGGCAACGCCTTGACAGTCAAAGCTGCAGAACCCTCTGGAGAAAGGACACCAGTGAGTTGCTTTTCTTGCCCACACCCCATCACTGTGGTGGACTTGCACACATTCCTGTTGAGTCAGATGTTGGTGATCTGCATTTCTCCTCCACATTCACTTCACTTAAAAAAAAAATTTAGCCCCTGCTATGATTCTAGTGATAGAAGGCGATGTAGGATTTAAGAAAGCTGAATTATCCCTGTCATGTTTAACTCACTGCATAGTTGGAAACTTATAGTTTGAATGTTACATGTTTGCTGTCAGGAATTGAATTTCCTTTCCACTGGGCATCCTGCAGACCCTGCGGTGCTGCATTGCTCCTTGGGCCTTGCTGTGTAGCATGGGGATTGCAGGGCCATCTCTACTCTGCTTATAGGACCTGCAGGACCGCAATGATGAGTTGCAGGCTGCGCTGGAAGGCCTACAGACATGGATGCACAAGACACAGAGTAGCCCATCTAGTTTCCGGCCAGATGGATGCCTGCCCCCAGCAGATTGCTCCGAAGGTAGAGGATCTTCTTGGGGAAAGGGTGGAGTCCTTGTTCCAGCAAACTGGGCTATCTCTCAGACCTACCCGTAGTTTGTGTCATGGGCCACTTCCAAGCATCATAGGGTATATTGAGGCACAAACACCTGCCCCAGACACACTGGCACCACCCGGCTGAGTTCCTTGTAGCTGGGAATTTATGGAAGGGGATGGGGGCTTTATCAACTGTAATGAAATGGCAGCAGTTATGTGATCTCACAATGACCTCATGAGAGGCATGTCCATCACTCGTAGATGTTCCAAAGCCACCTCCAGAGTTGTGATTAAGATGAAGGGACTTGGTGGTGAGGTTTCAGCATAGGCTAGAGACAGAGAGAGTGAGGGTATGTGACAGTAAATAAAGGAGCTATATTTCCTTTGCCCAGGTCACAGACCAGTCTCTATACAGATTGTCCTCTGAGCTGTAAGCTGGTTGATGTGAAAACTCTTTTAATAAAAGAGATAAATTATATCTAAAACATATTAATGACTCCCTGATGTTCAGAGAGAGCTTGAGATTTGTCCCCTTGAGTGTCAGAATTCGTCAGAATAGACCTGTGCCAGCGGCGCCTGCGCAGGACACAGGTCAAGCAATGGAAGCAGTTGGGACCTGTGTGCATAGGCGTGCATATCTGCTTAAAAGTAGATATCTCTGGCTTCAGGATCCTCTTAGTGCTGAGGTTTATGACAAATTCCACCTACAGTGTAGACTGTGTTTGATTAATCTCAGCTCCTTCAAAAGACAAGAACAAGGAGGTAACACAGCTGCCCTAGAGTTTTGTCATAGTCCTGTATAGCCAGGGGTTGGTTCTTGGATCAGTGCCCCCAACTGTGCATCAGCAGACACCGTGGCAAGTCTCTCAGCCCTGCTGCCAAAGCTCTGATACACAGTGGTTTTGTGTGCTAAGTTTTGGCCACTCCCTCACCCCAGGGAGATCTGTGGACACTGACCTGTGGATCTTTGGCAGTCGAGCATTTTGCATCCTCCTCCCTCCCAGTTTTGTAGTGCTCTAAAGCTATTTATTTAATAAAATGTAAATGAATTATAGCTAAAAGAGCCAACCTGGGAACCTTAAGTTTTCTCTGAATGTGGGTACAGCGTCTTTGGACCCCAACATAACCTGCTCACCTGCAAATGGCAGATTGGTGTCTTGAAATCCTGTGAGTCAACAGCCAAAGGCCATTAGACTCATTTGGGAAATGTGGGATGGAGCCTGACACAGCCAGCTGCACCACATCCAGAGATGCCAAGGGTGCTGTGACATCCATTTAAGGCATCCTACGTATTCTTCCACACAACAGACAGGTCAGCCATCCCCAGGGAAATGGACACTGTGTCCCCTCAACTACACAGAATTTATGGCCCTCAGCACGAACCACTGACCCAAAACCTGGGAGACAAGGCCCTGAAGTCTTGGGTCTGCTCGAGACTGGGGACTGCGGCACCAGATCACAGACCTAGGCTTCATGCCATCGCTAATGAAACCTAGCAGTTTCACAATGTGGCCTTTTTATGTACTGTCCTCCCATCCCTCTGATGGAAACCATTTTAGAAGCAGCACCAAGGCTCAGTTGACCCTTCCGATGTTTGTCTGCTGCTGAGAGAATAGTAAGAAGCTGGGTTGCAGTAAGCCTAGTGATGTGGACTGTCCAGCCTCACGGACCTCCTGTCAGCCCAGGTGACTGCGCAAGTTGACAGTTCTCAGTTTCCAAGGCAAAGTAATTCTTTCCAGAGGTTCTCATTCAGGTTTTTGTCTTGTCCCTTATGTCAAAGTTTGTCACCATTTTCAGGGTGACAATGAGAGTAGAGGATGACTTTGCCACGTCCCATCCTTGACACTGCAAAATGAAGACTGAGTCATGGCATAAATGCAATTCTGAGTCTCAGACCAGCTCTCTTCCAAGCCCTAGCAACACACGTAGTTCAAAGATGTGCCTTGTGTGCCTGGTGTGCGGAGTGGTGATTCAGGTCGGAAAGCGAGTCCTTGCAGTGCTCTCAAGCACCATTCCTCATTCCACACGTATGGAATGTGCCTGACTGCTTTATTTATTATTATTATTATTATTGTATTTTAAAATCATTTTGTTGGGAGATCTTACAAGTATAACATTCCATAGTTAAATCACATCAAACAGTGTTGTACAGTTGCTACCACAATCCGTTTCAAAACATTTTCTTTTTCTTGAACTCCTTGATATCTGCTCCCCATTTATTCCCTCCTTTGCCCACCATACCCCGCCCCAGGAAACCTTACTTTATTTTTTTCCATATCTTGCACATCCAATATATCCACTCACATACAATTCTGTTGTTCGATCCCATTGAGTGGGGTTATTCAGTCATCAGTGCTCTCAGTTCCCTGTTATCTCCTCCCCCCTTCCCGTACCCTCAGGGAACCGTTACTCCATTTATTGTTTCTGAAGGGTTATCTATCTTAGCTTTCATGTATCAAATGATATTAAATATACAATGAACCTACATCAAATCTGATATGATTAAAGAGGCAAAACAAATAAAAACCATAATCATAAGGGGAGGGAATATTAAGGAACTAGAGGATAATTATGTAGTTCATCAGTGCTATACCACACCCTGGATTTATCATCCCTTCCTGTGTCCCTTCTGAGCGTGACTGTCCAATTACCAGAGGGGCTGTGATTTCTGGGTCTCTACTACATCCATGCCCCTTCACATCAATTTGGTTGCTTATCTTTTGAACTTCTGATACCATTTCTCCTCAACACCTCATGATCACACAGGCTGGTGTGCTTCCTTGTGGGCTGTTTCTTACCTGCTAGTTGGGCACTTATTTAACTGCAAAGCATCTAAGACCCCATATGCTATTAATAACCAGGCACCATCAGCTTTTTTCAACCACATTTGCTTATGCACCCATTTTGGCTTCAGCAATCATCTGACCAGTTTATCGAGCAACACACAGACTTACTGCCATCAAGTTGATGCCAACTCATAATGACCCTATAGGACATGGGAGACCTGCCCCTGTGGGTTTCTGAGACTGTAACTCTTGATGGTGGTTTCAAACTGCTGACATTTCAGATCACAGTCCAATGCATAAACACCATGCCACCAGAGCTCCTACATATCCTGAAACCCAGCATTATTTGTGTGATATAATAATGTGGAGGAGGAGGAGGCCAATTTGAAGTCTTTAGCTAATAAACAGGCCATGAGGTGTGTCTGGCCACCTTCACACACAGTGAGGCTCATTCCCAGGCATCACACTGCCCAGAGGCATGTGTCACCAGGTCACCCCACTTCTTCCATCTCCCCACCTCCTCTATGATCCTGGCATCACCAGGGAATAAACTTGAAGTGAAGTACAAGGGGGCCTTACATTCATGGACAATTCCATTATCTTTTTCTTCCGTGTTCTGGAGGTTTTTTGAAGTCCCTTCACACGATATCACTGCCACTTTGTAGGAACTTGAAGGGTGTGATGGGCTGCAGGAGCCTCCTGAGCAATCTGTTCTGGTGAAAGTGTGAAATGGTTCTAAATGAGTGTTTCCTAACGTGGGCAATGCTGCCCCCTGGGGGGCACTGGAATAATCTGTGGGAGCTGCCAAAGCAAATAACCTACACCCTATCCTGGATTAGGGATGGGCTATTGTATAAAAGTTAATTGCCAGAGGGTTGCTGGGTAACTATTTTTCTGAAAATTGGACAGCTGACCAAATAAGTTTGAGATCCTTTATTCTACATGGATACAACATAGCAGATCACCAGTGATGCGTGCTGTTGTACGCCAGTGCGGCAGGACTCCACCATCACTGCCTTTCCCTTGAAAAAGCACATGCAGAATCTGTGCTTTGTTGTCCCTTGGGAATAGGAAAGCTGTAAGAAACCTGTAATGTCCTCACTGAGCTAAGCTGAGATTTCCTCTTCTTCGCAGGCTTTTTCACATGCGTTACAGCTCCTACTCCAGTGAGCCTCGAAACGGAACTCATGATGGAGCAGGTGAAAGAACGTTACCAAGACGTCAAGAGCCAGCTGGAGACGAAGGTAGGTGTGAGGGGTGCCCGAGGGGGAGCCTGGGGCTTCCTTTTGTGCACAGAGAGCCGTGCTTAGTGCTGACCCTTCTCCAGGCAGCTGCCTTGGATTTCTCTGGTTGGTGAGCGGGCACTAAGAAGACAGTTTGAGGGAAATACAAGCAGAAATGACTGTCAGTGCCTGGCCCAAAGTCGCTGGGGGCTGGCATGCTGAGTGCAGCCCTGCCAACTGCTGTGCGGGAATTCACACCACCTACCTCATTCTTAGCATAACTTATCCTTGGCTTTGCCTCTCTTGGGATGCTGCATAGTTTCTCAGCCAGGATTACCCTGGCTCACAAGGTCTTCTCAGATGAAGTTAGCTCCTGCCTCTCCTTAGATGGTGACTAAGAGAATGTCCGCACACAGTTGCCATGTGCCGCGTTCATTCTACTTTCAGGACTCAGAGAGCCAGCCACCCTGTTTCCACCGGGACCTCTGAGCTCCTGGGTGCAAGTTACTTACCTAAACGGAGCTTGCCAGCCAACGGCCAGACAATATCTTCTCCCACGGGAGGTTATCCAACTGGTCCAGACAAGGCTGTGCCTACATCTTGAGCACTGAGTCTTGGGGATGTCACCGCTGCCTTTTCATCCCTGACTTCTGCAGGCCTCAGCTCCTTGGCATGCCCGACAACCTTGCTGTTTCCATGTCATATTGTCAGGGGCTAATGTTTCTCTTTCCAGGTAAACTACAAGCAGGAAATTGAACTAATGAAGAAAAACTTTGAGAAGGAGAAAAGGGAAATGGAGCTTATGTTCAAAAGTGAAGTCAGCATGCTAGAGAGCCAGAGAGCAGACCTGGAGGCGCTCCATGCACAGTCTCAGGATGCCCTTTGCAGCCTGCAGGGGCAGCTGTGGGAGATAAGGAGTGGGGGCCCACATTGCCCCAAGGAGTTGGCCACCTTAGCTCAGTGGCCAGACGAGAAGCTACGCCTGAGACACCAGCACGGACTACCACAAATCAGGTCTGCTGCCCTGTTTTCTTCTGGGTCCTCCTTCAGTCTGAAGTTCTTCCCAAAAACCCACATTAGATATTTAATTCAGGAAATGACTCAACTGCAGTGCATGCTAAGTGGGTAGTTTTTCTCTGGCCACAGAGAGGAAGGTAGGAAAAAATAGGGCTTTGTATGAGTTGTTTTAACTTAAATTAGAAATATATATATTAAAACTTAAGTTATGAAGTAATTTAGTTTGTAGACTACTTTTAACACATTCATATTTATTTTCTGCCTCAGACTTCTCTGTAGCAAAGGAACAAAGTAGCAAAGCATCTTCCTTATTTAATGTCATGTTCTAATTTTCCAGTGCACGCGGTAGCATGTGGGCAAATGGAGAAAAAGGCTAAAAGCTCCTTTGCAATAGGGAGGCCAGTTATCTGCCAGTTATCTAAGCGAAAGGAGCCCTGCTGGGGCTTTGGGTTAGCATCAGGCTGCTAACTACAAGATTGGTGATTCCAACCTCCCAACTGCTTTGAGAGAAAAACAGACTTGCTCCTCCAAGAAGAGGGACCATCTGAGAGCCTCGGCAGCAGTTTGCTCCATCCTGCAGAGCATAGGAGTTAGAATCGGTTTCATGGCAGCGAGTTGCTGTATCATCACAAAGAAAAGCAATGAAAGATTTCTTTGGAAAACTGAGCGTATCAAGTAGGTTTCACTTAGTGGAATGATAACTGGTTGCTGCCAGCCCATGCCTATTTATCATGACCTCACTCTCCCACAGAGAATCTTGGCCCTCGCCAACTTGGACACCAAGCGGGCTAGAGCCCTGCTGACCAGACCTGCAAAGCCTCCTTGGGAAGCATTCTTAGCTGGGAACATGGCTCGGGTTAGAAGTGGCACTACGATGACCACAGTGGACCAAGCCATCTCCCGTGTCCTGTGACCTGGGGAGGTTGATGATCCCAGAGCCAGTCTGCCTTTCTGTCATGGTGCAAGGAAATTGAGGCAGCTTGAGTATGGGCGGTAAAGAAAATCCTGGACTACTGAATTGTACCCTCTTCTGTACCCTGCCTTTCTGTTCCCCAAAAGATGACCACACAGTGGCCTCAGACCTGGGCGTTGCAATAACACATACTGCCCGCAAGTTGATCCAGAGCTTCCTCCTGAGAATTTTGCTTCATAGTATCTGAACCTGTGAACTGTCTGGTAAAGGGCGGGCTACTGTCCAGAACACCTTATAGACCATTGCCACTATTCCCAAGCCCTCTCAGGCTCTAAGAAGCAGCAAAGGGACATGTCTGGTCCCAGGAGTTTCCTTAACTGGCTGGAAGGCTGCTCCCACACCCATTCCCACCCCATGTCATGATTGTGAGTTGAGCCATATTGCATGACTCTGATGAGCTGAGTTACTCTTGTTCTCCCAGGCTGACTGCTCTCAGCTGGGCCTCACTCCACCGCAGTGTTATTTTCCTGGGGCTTCTAAAGGCCTCTTTCCTAGATGTTTAAAATACTTTTTAGAGTAATTTCGACTAAAGGTACTTTTTTTTTTCACTAAACTTTAGGCCAGTACTGCCCAATACAGCTTTCTGTAGTGATAGACATATCTTGTGTTTGCCTGCCCATTACAGGAGCCACTGGCCACATGGGGTCACTGAAAGTGACTGATGTGACCAAGAATCTGAGCTTTGATTTTGTTCCATTTTAATCCGTCTAAATGTAAATTTAGTCCCATTTGACAAGTCGTGTCTGCTGCATTATCAACTAGGTCCTGTGCATGCACTCTCTGAGCGCAGCTGGCACGAGTAGCGAGGAGTTGTGCACTTAGAACGTGCGCTTGGGCAGGCCTTTCTAACCCTGTGATACATGTGACATTCGTGTTTCTGAGCCAGGTCCATGTGAAAGTTTCTGTAGAAAGGGGGCAAAGGCTGAACTGAGCCAGAAACTCCTGTGGATGGAAGCAGCGCACTTGTTACAGCAATGGGACTGTAAAAAGAAAAAGATGCTTCAGAGGCAACTGCAGCTAGTGACAGACATGGGAGCCCAGCTGGACTTGGACAAGGGATAGAGAAGAGAGGCAGAAGGAGATGCTAGCCCAGTGCAAGAAGCAGCAATGCAAGTTGGGTGTGGGGTTGAGGGTGGAGGGTGGCAGGGAGGGCTGATGAGTAAAGAGCAAGCTAAAATTTGCAAAGTGTTTGCACTTGACAAGTTAGAAACCACATATAGGAAGCAATTAAAAGGGCTTTCCCTGGAGGCAGAGGGGCTGAAAGCCTTCTTGAAGGAGGGAAAGGCAACTGCCTCCAGGCCTGCTGAGGTCCACAGAAGTCAGAAAGGAGACGGGACCAGCAGGGTCAGAACGTGGAGAGGCTGAGTTCCTGCGTATGCCAGGGAGGCATCTCACTGCAGATCCTGTCCAGAGCCCGGTCCCGAGAGCAGCCCCACAGCCCAGAGGACCCTCTGCATAGCTCACTATCAGGGCCATCCCATCTTGGTGAATGATATAGAGGTGGCTCCTGCTCCTTTAGAGACATGGGTGATCTATGCTATCCCCTAGAGGGGCAAGGCCCATGTTCTTGGAGAAACCCGTACCTTTGGCTAGCAGCCTTGCTGGTCAGAAGCAAAGATCATCTGAGCAGCAGGAGTCCAAAGCCACAGAGCAGCCCTTACTGGACATGGCTGGACACAAGCTGCCCCTCTAGGAGCCTCTGTGTCTTGGAAGGTGAGCATGGGGTAGGGACCACTAGGACAGGACAGCAGAAATTAGAAGCTGCTGTACCGATAACAGAAGGTAGAAACTGTGCTGGAGAGAGAAAAGAATGACATGAAAACCAGGCTCCTACAGCTGGAAGATAAGCTTCTGGCTAGGGAGAAAGAAGCAGACTCGAGAGAGAATAACAGGTTTGCCCTCTATCCATTCTTAAACAAGTGGAACTGAGTCATCTCAGTCCCTGATGACTTGATTGCATAACCCCCTTTCCTCCTAGCAGGCTGGTAGACTCGGCACCAGGAGAATACCACGTAGCCCAGGTGTGCCCAAGCTTACAAGCCCAGTCTGGCCTGTACTCGGGCCGTGGTGTTGCTAGGTGCTGTGTGAATGCGAAAAGAGAAATTTTCCATACAGAAACCCCCAGAACTTCACCAAGAGGACTGCTGTGGCTTAGACTCAGGTTTTCACTATCTCTGTCGGCAGGAAATCTGTGCTTGTCTCACGGGGCCCACGAAAGACTGCCCTGAACCCCATTTCATTCCTTTGGGGTCTCTGAAGGTCTCTGCCTGCCAGCTCCAAGCACCTTCCTTTAGTCCCACTGTGTGTATTTATTGAAAGTGTCCTTGGCGCAGATCTACTGCTTCGTGAATTCTGTGAGAGCCCCAAGAACTGACTGGGACACTCGGATGTTGGCTGCAGAAGCCAATGCCTTCTAGAGAAAGCTGAGCTGAGAGGGAGTTCTTAATTCCACCAGCTGGGCAGGCTGCTTGAAAGGCCACAGGTGGAACTGGCCTTCTCGCTTGAGGACTTTGGCTGGCAAATGCTCTATCTCAAAAGCCTGGGATATAGGAAGGCCTTTCCCAATATTTTCCATAGATGGACCCATGTCCCTGAGTGGCTTAAAACAACACAGATTTAATATCTTACAGTTCTAGACGCTACAGGTCAGAAATAGGTTAAAATTTAGCTAATTTCTTGACAGCTTAGTTGCATGTTAGCTAGAACTGAGTGCTAAATTGTACTCTAATCGAGGAGTCATCAGGGTTGTGCCCCTTCCAAGGGGTTCTAAGGAGAACCCATGTACTTACTTTTTCCACCTTCTAGAAGCCACTCACATTTCTTGACTCGTGGCCTCTTCCACTTTTCAAAGCGTCCAATGGCTGGCTGAATCTAAGGCTGTGCCTCTTCTGCCTCTTTCATTTAAAAGGACCCTAGTCTGTACAATAGGCCCACTAGAATAGTCCAGAATAATCTCATTATCTCACAGTCAGCTGATCAGCAGACTTAATTTCATCTTCAACTGTAATTCCCCTTAGCCATGTAACATAATATTCACAATCGGGAATTAGAACATGAATAATGTTTTACCAACTGCCATCGAGTTAATTCTGACTCATATCCACCCCAAAGGGCAGAGTAAAACTGATCCCTAGGGTTTGTGAGGCTATAAATCTTGATAGAAGAAGAAAGCCCCATCGTTCTCCTTTAGAGCAGTGAGTGGGTGGGTCTTTTAGCTGCTGGCTTTCCAGTTAGCAACCTAGAGTGAAATGCAGATGAATACAATACCAACTGCACCACCATGGCTTCCCAGAACAGTCTTTAGGAGGTCATTAATCTGCCAACCACAGCAGTGATCTGGATGTTTTTTATCTCTGATACATTCATGATCACATATCTTTGGTGTATTTAGGTGTGTATTTTTAAAAATATTCTAATGTTATATGCAATAAAAAAGTGTACTGCTATGATTTTATAAGAAATTGATCAGATCGTTTTACCAGCACCCAAAACAAGAAATAGAACCCTCCTGGATTCCCCACACATAGCCAGTATCCTGACTTCTAACTCCTTAATTTTGCCTGTTTTTGCACTTTATATAAAAGAAGCATACCATCCGTCCTTTCTTACCATATATTGTTTGTGAGATTCTTCCATATTGTTGCTTAGAGCTATAGTTATTTCATTTGCACTTTATTTTTCATTCTCTTGCCTGCATTTTTCTACTGCTATGAAATTTCTGGGTCAATGCAATATGTTTGTATGGAATGGAATTTTTTAGATTTTAAGATATAATAATGTTTACCTTTTTATTGACATAAGAAACAATGTGTCTTGTGCAAAACTCAACTACAACTCTTTTTTTAATGAAGTTTTTATTGTGAATTAAGGTTTACAGAGCAGATCATACTTTAACACTCTGCAATTCATACATATTTTGATGCCATTCATTCATTCCAGTCCCCTTAATATGCCCTCCCTTAGTCCACGACTTCCCTGTTTTCTATGTCCTTTTCTCCTCCTTTCCTAGCCTTCTGTCTTTGGGTGAATGCTCCCCATCTCATTTTAACGGTTGACTTTTCTAACACAGTAGTGAGTTGAAGTCCAGACCCAAGGGAGCACGGTCTTAGGGGCCCTACCAGACGCTGTCTGACCAGTAAGCCTGGTTTCTTTTAGGATTTTGATTGACAGGTTCTTCTTCTCTTTCCAGGACTCTCTAGTGTGATTTTATGCAGAGCTGGTGGTGGTGGCGCCAGGTATCACCCCGTTCTTCTGGGCCCAGGATTGTGGGGACCGGTGTTCTCACTGTCCCTTCGACTAAGTGTTTTCCCTGTGTCTGTTTAACTGCCACCCCGCTGCTCTGCTCTGGACAGGGAGAGATCAGTCCTTGCACCCTAGACGGCTGCTCAGAGACCTTTAAGACCGCTGCTACTTACCAGATTAGAATGTAGAGCACTGTCTTTGTGAACTATGATATGCTAATGGATCATTTTGTCCCCTGCAACTATTGTGATACCACTCCCCCAAAGCCCAGTACCTTATTCCTTCAGAGTATCTGCTTATATTTAAGAAGTTGTCATAATTTTGTCCTCTGTTCGCCCCACCACATTCATGGATATATTTGCAGTAAAAGTAAATATACAAATACTCTCTTTTAAACACACACACACACACATATATATATATGTATTTATATATATATATTTATATTTATATATATATGTTTGTAAAAGTCTCCTATCTGTTCAGCCTGTGTGTATGTCCAAGTACTCACTTGTAGATTCCCCAATCCCCCACTGTTGTAGGACTTTGAATCTAACAGTGTTTGCGTCTGTAGTTTCTCACTCTTGCAAACTACCTGTGTACTCACCTGCCTGCCTCCATCGTTTCTCCTGTGTGTTGCATTCCCCTCCGCCCAGGCTATCACTTGCCTGTGTTCTAGCCGCACCTCCCCCCCCCCTCCTTTCCATCCTCTGCAACCATCAAAGAATGTTTTTATTTCCATAAGAAAACTTACTGTTGATTTTTATAGTGGTGGTCTCATACAATATCTGTCCTTTTTGTTTTTGACTAATTCCACTCGGCGTACTGTCCTCCGTGTCCATCCCTCTGTGAGGGCTTTGCAGGTGCATCGTTATTCTTCGACGTTGCATAGCATTTCATTGTGTGTTTATTGCACCCAAGTTTGTTCATCCATTCTTCCACTGCAGGGCATTTAGATTGTTCCTGTTTTTTGCTATTGTGAATAATGCTATGATGAACATGGGTCTGTATCTATTTATTTGTGTCATAGTTTTTATTTCTCGAAGACACATACCAAGTAGAGGGATTGATGTGTCATGGTATTTCTCTTCCCAACTTTCTCAGGGTGCACCATACTGCCTGCCACAGTGGCTGCACCATTTCCCAGTTCCTCCGGCAGTGTATGAAAGTGCCAGTCTTTCCACACCCTCACCATCATTTGTTGTTATCTGTTGTTGTTTTTTTAACCTTCCAGTTAATTTGGGGGGTGAAGTCGTATCTCATTTTGATGTGTATTTCTCTAATGGCTAATGATTAAGAGCATTTCTTCATATATTTTTGCCCCCCTGAATGTCTTCTTTGGTGAAGGATCTGTTCACATCCTTTGACCATTTTTTAAATTAGATTGCCTATCTCTTTCTGTTGAGATACTCAATTTTCTGTAAATTTTAGAGATAAGTCTCTTGTCCAGTATGTCATTGTCCAATATGAAATTCCACAGCCTTTGGCTGCTCTTTTGACTCTTGGTGGAATCTCTTGACACACACAATTGTCTACGTTTTCGGAGCCCCTAGTCATCCATTGTCTTCTGCTCTGAGTGTGTTCTCCATTACTTCTGTGAGGGCAGTTACATACTTGGCTTCACATAGTCTCTTAATTGTTCAGCAGATAGGATGAGCAATCTTCAGTGTATCTGCGCTCCAAGCAGCCAAAAGTAGAATTCCACCTCCACCTAACACAGTGTACACACCTAGAATCAGTCTGTTTCCCATACTAGAGCCAGAGTGACCATTTCAAATTTCATGTCCCATTTATTTGACAGCCCTACTCTAAACCCTTTGCTGCTTTTAAAGTTCCCATGACTTCTTTTTCTCTATTTTTCCCTTAGTGCCCCATGAGATCAAATGAAGTCAGATGAGACATACTTGTGCTTGATACTAGAACATAATGCATAAGATAAGCATGGCAAGGTTATATAGTACCTTGATTACTTAGATTGGGAAAATTAGAATCTAACAAGATGCCAGACAAAGACGTAGTTGGGGGGATAAATATCGACATGTGTTCAGGACAGAAAGTATGGGTTCAAAGCTCATTAGGGATTTTTTTGTTGGTAAAAATACTTGCCTGTCATAAATCACTTGTGTTGTCTTGGCAGAGATTCTTTAAGAATTGTTTGTCAGGAAATAATGTGGCCCAGGGTAGCCTTGGTCATGGAGTAGATAGTGACACCTGCCTTTCTCTGCTGAGGTATTCACTGTGCATCAGGCCGCTCCATAAATCAATATGTATTCTTCCTCAGTTTTTCCTTCCAGTGATGACCTTGGAGTATAGCAGGTGACAGTCTCACTAAAGAGGAAAATGTGTGCATATATTTTAAGCTCTGGTCATTCTTGTTTCTTAGATCCCTGCCGGGATTCACTAGCAGGGAATAGTTTTTGGAATGCCCCAAGGTCTCACATTCAGTATTACGCATTGATACCAACCATGGGCACATGGTTCCCAACTTACTTCTGATTGTCAATTGTGCTTGCAGAGCCGAGCTACAGAGGCTTTCTGAAGAAAACACATCGTTGACAAATGAATTGGGAAGGATTCAGCAAGAACTTAAAGTTGCAGAAAGAACAAATGATGTACAGAGGTAAAGGCTTGTCCAGGTTCAACTTAGGACCTTTGAGCTTGTGACCCAGTTTTCACATAGCAGAATGAGTGGTTTCCTCTCAGTAAAGTGAGTGTAGAAGTTACTGAGATAGAAAGTGGGGCGTATTCTCAAATCAACCTCACTTTCCAGAAAGCCAAGAGTGGATGAACCTAATTGGTCTCTGACCATGACATGACACATATGTAAAGGGCCCTGGCCTACCTCCACATGCAGGCAGCCCCTCTCATACCTGAATGCCTGGTCTCAGACGTAAAAGGTAGAACACGTATGTATGTGGCAGCATTGCCCACCCCACAGTGAGCAGCTGCTACACCCATCCTTCTTACTTCTGCCATCGTGGCATACCACCTTATTCCCTGTATGAAAGTACTCCGCATCACACCTGATGGTGAGGACAGGTGGACATAGTTTAGTACAGTGAAATGATCCTAGGGCCTTCCTAGACAAATACAATATCTATGTTCATGACTCAGTAATAATTTCAGGTGGACTTTTCACCACGGATTATATTTGTATGTAGATATCGGCATTAGGGGTAGGTCTGGGCCCTAGGACACTGAGGCAGGAACAAGGGACAGGGAGTGGAGTGCTAACACTGGTCAGTGAGTTTTCACTGCTGTAGCCATATCCAAGGGCAGTCTGCCTTTTGATTTTTCTTCCAAATAAGAAGTTCAAGATAAAGTCAACTCTGACCGGCTGCGAGCATGGAGCATAGTTGATGGAGTAGCCATGACGGTCAGAATATGGATGGCAGGGGAAGGGACCAGCGGGGATTTGCATCATTACAGTTCTGAAATCCAGGAGGTCTTCCCTTGAAACCATTTTCTCCTAAGTTTACTACCAGACTCCATTCCCAGCAGATCGCAGTGAGGGTAAGATGGTTTGTGTTTGTGTTGCTGGGTGGCTAGTTCCATACTTTGCTAAATCCGTAGTAATTTGCTTGACTAAGGATTGCCACGGAGAATGCTCCTTTTGTACAATCTGGCAAAATCTTGCAAGCGAAAACTAAACCCACTCTCATTGAGTCTGTAGAGGGTTTCTAAGACTGAATCGTTAAGGGGTGTGGGAGGCTATACCATTGACCTTGGCAGTTACCAGCACAAACCAAGGTGACACCTGGCTTTGGTTTCACCCTCCCTGCTGAAAATTTTCATTTCCGCCTCAAAAAGAGTCACCTGACGAATCCCATCTGACCCTAGACCAAGGATGGGACCAGCCTTGTTCTCATGTAAAATGCATTGGAAAGGGGATTATTGGAGATGCAGTTAGTTTAAAATTTGGCACCTTGTCTTTTGATCTCTCTTAAGTTCCATTTTTAATTTGTTCCAGTTTTTAATACTTTCTGCTTTCTTTTCTAAAGGTTCTTGTCTGTTTTACTTTGTTATTGTTAGTTGTTTCTGTTGTTTTTAAAGTATGTTTTCCTATAGATGAAGTCCAGAATAGGTGCATCTATACAGACCCTAACTGGATTAATGGTTCTTTGGGAGTTTCACACAGTTGGTTAGAAGGAAATGGGAAGCTAATAACGACGAGTACAAGAATGAAGAAAATGTTCCAA
Source organism: Tenrec ecaudatus (assembly GCF_050624435.1). Classification (NCBI taxonomy): domain Eukaryota; kingdom Metazoa; phylum Chordata; class Mammalia; order Afrosoricida; family Tenrecidae; genus Tenrec; species Tenrec ecaudatus. The sequence goes on along the minus strand of NW_027459449.1, from coordinate 1,617,074 downwards.
AACTGATTGTGGTGATGATTATACAATCTTGATATGATTGAACTATTGAATTGTATATATGTGAATTATGTATCAATAGAACTTTTTTAAAAATTAAAGAATCGCCTGAGAACTTTGCTAAAATATTGATTGTGATTCAGTATATTTAGGTCAAAAATTCAAATTATCAACAGGGGTTGGAACTGGAATGAATCGGTTTGAAGTCCTAAGGGTAAACTTTCCTAAATTCTTCTGGCTTTAGGAGCTTGGGATCAAGATTGAACCATCACCACTATTATCAATCATAGCAGTAGCAGTAGTGTAGAGGGATCTGGGCCGTAGAATATGAGGGGAGGTAGGGGTGGGCCTTTTTGTCCAAGCCATGGTGGACTGTTACTAGAAGAAGAAAACTCATTAATTGGCAATGATATTGTTAATTTTGCTTTTTCAACAGGAAAGAAATTGATATTTTAAAGAAAGAGAAATATCAGGCCTGCCTTGAAATGGAAATGATCAACAGTCAGGTTTAGTATTACCACCTGATGTGAAGCTAATGAACTTTTCTTTCTCTCTTTCTTTCTTTCTTTAAAAACTATTTTCGAATATTATAGAGGACTTTGTTCCTCAACGATTTCAGAATGCAGTAACTACCTCCCTTGTCAAAAATCAGAAAGTTCGTGTGGATACATTACTGCCGTCAGGGACACCGCATTTTGGTGCTGCCAGCCATCCTGATAATTCTTAGAATCACATGTGGCATTTATATCATGTCTTCTTGTCTCTTTCTCTCGGTCTATTCTTTATTTTGGAGACCATGGCACTTTTGAATATTACATGCAATTGTTTTGTTCCGTGTCTTGAAGTTTGGGTTTGTCTAGTCATTGATAATAATTAGATTGAGATGAGGCTTCTTTGGCAGAAGTACAAGAGTAAGAGTTGTGCAGTCATCAGCACCATCAATGTCAGAACTCTTCCTTCTTCCACTCATTGTTAACTTCCCACTTCCCGCATCCTCCCTGCCATGCCCCTAGCCAACTATCACTCCAGTTACTGTCTCTAGAGATTTACATAGCCTGGATTTCATACACAGAAAATCACACAAAGCACAAACAATGACAAAGCAAAACAGAGAAAAACCTCAGCCAAAAGAAAATATAAAATGTTAGAAACTGCCACCAGTTAGAACCTCCTTGGGAATTCAGCCAGTCTCAGCCAGAATCTTAACAGTGAGACACACTTTCACATAAACTAACAAGTACTAGCAGACCCCTTAAAATCCCCTTTTTTAATTTATCAGAAAACCACTATAACCAGAACACCACTTATGATTATTTCTGTCACCTAAATCCTACTCATGTATTCCTATCTCCTATTCCTTCTACCCAGTCAGCTCTATCATTTCTTCCTCATCTCAACAGAATACATTTCCAGCCCCTATCTGAACTTTCTCCACTAACCCAAAGAGCAAGTCCTGTCCCTCCCTCCTCCACCTACTCACACACAATCCAGAACCTTACATACCATCTACAGTTGGATCACTATGCCATTGCAAACAACAGTCAGCAGTAGTAACCACAAAAAATCAAGATAAACAAAAGTCAACAACTGAAGATTACGCAACTTCATTGGAATACACAGAAAGTGAAGACCTTAAATTACCAGAAAGAGAATACAGGTGAATGATGTTTGTGACCATACAAGAGATTTGGGGATCAATTCTGAAAAAAGGAAGAAAGTTTGATACTAAAAACCTCACACCCCAAAGAAACCTAGAAACAAAACAATGAGATAACAGAATTAAAAAACATTGTATGAGAACTGAGCAATACCGGTGTTCATCGCAGCACAGTTTACAATTGCAAGGAGTTGGAAACAACCCAAATTTCCATCAACAGATGAATGGATTAAAAACCTATGGTACAGATGTGCTTTACATAATTGATGTATGTATGGATTGTGCTAAGAGTTGTATGAGCCTCTAATAAAATGATTTAAATAAAAACTATGGTACATACATACACTGGAGTACTACACATCACTAAAAAGCAGTGATGAATGCATGAAGCACCTTGCCACATGGGAAAAACTGGAGAAAATGATGCTAAACAAAGTAAGCCAAGCACAAAACACAAATACAACATGAGTCCGCTGAGGTAAACTTAAAAAAAATGCAAAAGAGACATAAGGAAAAAGCTACTGTATACAAACATACCTGGGGTGAGGTCCAGGTAGTATGGCAGGGGCCAGACCAAATCCAGGGTTACATATGGTAGACAATTAAAAAGGTTGGGGGGTGGGGGATGAAAATGAAATAAATGGGTAGCTGGGGAACAGGGAACTAACCCATCCAAGGGGAGGGTCTTGTTCATATCGTCGCCGGGAAAGAAGAACCAGACTTCTACCCCATGCTCCAAGATGTGAATGCAACATACTGGCATGAAGCAAGGAACCAGTAGAGAGGTCTGAGGGGTTGGCCCCAATCCCAACTACATGGACAGCAGCCCTTGCCCCCAGAAGAAAGTACTTCAGAGGATAGCATTGAAGCTACAGCTCCGAGAGAGGGACATGTCTGATCAGAGCAAATCGAAGCAAATGAAGGGGGAGGAAGAGAGACTGGAGCACATCCTGGCCCACCAAGCCTTAAGGACAATATCCCCACTAAGAACAGCCAATGCACAGAGAGGACCATATGGCTGGTCCCACTATGAGACAGGACATCCCCCACTGACCCATAGCCCTATAGGGGACAACACTGGAGACACAGTGTGGGAATTAGACCGATCTGACCCCACCACACTGAGGCAAAACATGAAGGGCATGCAACAGAACAGCAAGGGGAGCAGAGCAAGGAAGTCCCGAGGCATTATCAAAAATAGACTTTGGGTTCAGAGCATGGCACCCCATCAGGCTCAATCAGCAAACACTCGCAAATGTCAACAAACAGACCTTGAACTATTGACAGGCTTTTCTTTTTTGTGTCATTTGTTTTTTGGTGGTGTTGTTTTGTTTTCTTTTGTTGCTTTGTTTTGTTCTGTCTTGTTTTTGTGTATATTATTATCTCTGCAGGTCTATCTAGATAAAATAGGTGGGATAAACAATCTGGAGGAGGAAACAATGGGACTGACAGTTCCGGGGGGACATGAGAGAGGGGAAGGTTGGGGGAAAAGAAGTGGTTAACAAACCAAGGGACAAGAGAACAACAAGTGATCCAAAATCAGTGGTGAGGAGCGTGTAAGAGGCCTGGTAGGGCTTGATCATGGGTAATGTAACCGAGAGGAATTACTGAAACCCTAATGAAGGCTGAACATGAACAAGAGCAAAGTAAAAGGAAATAGAGGAAAGAACTGCAAGGCACATAGCATTTATAGAGCTCTAAATATAGGCATGTACATATGTAAATATATTTATATATGATGATGGAGGAATAGAACTATGCATATATTTATAGGTTTAGTATTAAAGTAGCAGATGGACATTTGGCCCCTACTCAAGTACTCTCTCAATGTAAGAACACTTGTTCTATTAAACTGGCATTCCATGATGCTCACCTTCCAGACACAATCACTGAAGGCAAATGTGGTGAAGAAAGTCAATGGTGTCGGCTATCAAAAGATATAGCATCTAGAGTCTTAAAGGTTTGAAGGTAAACAAGTGGCCTTCTAGGCCAACCAAAGCCCACATGGAAGAAGCACACCAGCCTGTGTGATCATGAAGTGTCAAAGGGATCAGGTATCAGGCATCAAAGAACAAAAAATAATATCATTGTGAATGAGGGGAGTGCAGATTGGGGACCCAAAGCCCATCTGTAGGCAACTGGACACCCCCTTACAGAAGGGTCACGGGGAGGAGATGGGCCAGTCAGGGTGCAGTGTAGCAATGATGAACATACAACTTTCCTCTATTTCTTAAATGTTTCCTCCCCACCACTATCATGATCCCAATTCTATCTTACAAATCTGGCTAGACCGGAGGATGTACACTGGTACAGATAGGAACTGAAAACACAGGGAATCCAGGATAGATGAACCCTTCAGGACCAGTGGTGGGAGTGGCAATACTGGGAGGGTGGAGGGAAGGTGGGGGTAGAAAGAGAGAACCAATTACAATGAGCTACATATAACCCCCTCCCTGGGGGATGTACAACTGAAAAGTGGGTGAAGAGAGACGTTGAACAGTGTAAGACATGACTAATAATAATTTATAAATTATTAAGTGTTCATGAGAAAGGGGGGCAGGGAGGGAGGGTAAAAAATGAGCTCATACCAAGGACTCAAGTAGAAAGCAATGTTTTGAGAATGATGAGGGCAACAAATGTACAAATGTGCTGACACAATGGATGTATGAATGGATTGTGATAAAAGTAGTATGAGCCCCCAATAAAATAATTACCCCCCAAAAAGAACTGAACAATAGAATGGAAGAAAATGAAAATTGAATCTATGAACTTGAAGACAACCATGCAGACTTCAGCAAATGAGAGAAACAAACAAAAAAGTAAAATAATCTGAAGTAAACCTGAGGATGATGTGAGAAACCATGAACAGAAGTAATGAATGTCTTGTTTGGAATACTGGAACGGGAAGAAACAAACAAATCTACATATAAATTAGTAAGAGAATTTGTGGAGGAAATTTTCCCCAGTACTATAAAGGAGGAGATAATATCCATTCAGGAGACAGAGAGAACTCCAAGGAGGTTAGACCCGGGGGGTGGGGGTAGGGGACATGTATAGGAGGGCATCAGGACATATGATAGTCAAAATATTCAACTTCAAGGAAAAGGAGAGAATCTTGAGAGCAGCTAGAGAGGGAAAAAGTCACCTTCAGAGGTAATCAGATTGGAATAAGCTCAGAGCTCTCAGCAGAAAATATGCAGGAAATAAGAAAATGGAGCAACATAGATCAAACTTTCAAAGTAAAAACCTGCCAACCAAAATCCTGTATCCAGCAAAGCGATATATCACATATAAAGAAGAAATAAAGGTATTCCCAAACAAGGAAATAGTTAGAGAATTCATAAAAACAAAACCAGCATTGCCGAAAACACTAACCATATCTCTATGGTCAGAAAATCAACAGCACAAAAACATTATGAGATCGCCACAGTCCGTGCTACTATCCAGAAGTCAACACACTAAAACAACACCCAAAACAGTAGATCTAGACGGGAAACAAGGACATGAATAGATTCCTCCCTCCCAAACACAGATAATACAATATGATAGTAACTCACCTGCATTTGGAATTAATACCAATGAAAATCAATGGGCTAACTACCCCAGTCAAAAGACAGAGTAGCAGACTGGATTAGGAAACAAGATCCATCAATCTGCTGCCTTCAAGAAACACACCTCAAACTCACAGACAAAAACAGACTGAGAGTCAAAAGATGGAGAAAAATTTACTAAACCAATGACAATGAAAGGAAGACCTCACACAAATAGAAAACTACAAGCCAATATCTCTCATGAACATAGATTCTCAACAAAATCCTGGCCAGTAGAATTCAACAACATATCAAAATAATAATAATACTTCATGCCCAAATGGGATTCATACCACCATATAAACAAAATATAGAAGAACCAGATGATCATATTGATGGATGTAGAAAAAGCATTTGACAATATCCAACACCCATTCCTAATAAAAACAATAATTAAATATAAGGAAATTCTTCAATATACTAAAGTCCATATCTTAATATCCAACAGCCAGTATCATACTGGATGGAGAAAAGCTGAAATCATTGCAGTTGAAAATGGGAACCAGACAAAGATGCCCATTATCCCCACTTTTATTCAGCATTGTGCTAGATCCTAGCCAGAATCAAAAGGCAACAAGAGATTAAGGGAGTGCAATTGGGCAAAGAGAAATTAAGCTCTAGTTATTTGCAGATGGTATGATTTTATAGAGAGAGAAAAACCCAAGGTCTCCACAAAACCCTGTTGGAAATAATTGGAGCTTGTTTCAAATAAGCACCCATCTAAGTGAGATGTCAGTAAACTCACCTGGAAGAAGCACACGATCATCGATGATCCAAGGATTATCAATTATATAAACCAGATCTGAAGAAGGGAGTGCTGTCAGAGCTGAAATTTGTGACATTCTGGTGTTCACAAAGCTATGGCTGACAGTGGGAGCCCAAAATACATGTTCAGGTTCTCCACAGGGAATAAGCCTCCAGTGGCCCCCCTCTGACTATCACTGAGAGATAGGAATAACCTGGTTATCAGGCAGCTGGTATTGGAAAGACGATTATAGTAAATTAAAATGATAAATAGGGCTTGAATGGTTAAAATCTTGTTATTTGAGCTCCCTTTAGATACACTTTGACTTTTATCTAGTTTTTAATATTTTCTGGGTTTTGCTGTTGTTTTCTAGATTAGGTCTTATCTCTGCTGTATTTTGTTATTTTGGTACCTTTCTTGATTCTCTGTTATGTATCTTTCTGTGTTTGGGGGTTTATCAAACCCAGATTGGGTGAATCTGTAGAGGTAATAACTGGAGTAAGAGTTCTTGGGGTGTATTGATGGGGAGGAAAGAGGTAATGGGGAGCTGACATCACGTAGTATGAAAAGGAAGAAATTGATTATATGCAGTAATTGCACAACGCTGCTTGATCTGATAGAGCTATTGGTATGATGTCTGGATTATGCCCTAATAAAATGATCTGGGAAAAACATAAATTTTAAAAAATCCATTTTCATTTACATCAGGGCTATCACATTTTTAACAAAACTCAAGTGAATATTCCCAAATTAATTAAGTTTTCCCACAAGTTTACAGGAATGCTGCTGCTCCACATAACACAATACTTTTTAGCGTTTTAATGAAGGTCGGGAAGACCTCAAAGATGAATTCAAGGCAAGTCACCTCAGAAGGCTTTGGAGACTCTCTTTCTGGGTTTCAAAGGAATCCTCTTTATATTTTCTCAAGGATGATCACAGAGACTTCTCAGGAAGACATCTGAAGAGAATGGAAAGCTGCGCTGGGGAGGAGGAAGAAGGACAGGAAAATGTACCACGGCGTGTGTTCTGTTACGGCGCCATACCTGCTCCTCCTGGAGGGTAGCAAGGACTGTCTGACGAGCTCCTCATTGGGAATGACCCATCCACCTGACGCAGCCTTATCTGCCTTCCACACTGCTCTGTGTTCCCAAGCTCAGAGGACATTTAAAACGAACATGATTTGCATCCCTTGAACATGACAAAACTCCCATTTGACATGACATAAATTGAAGAGTGAGAATTCTTTGGGAAATGAATAGAAAGATGAAAACACTTCAGAAGCATATAGGCATAGATAAAGATATGACATGAAACAGTAGCTTCATATTTTGATAGTTTTGTTTAATTAAGGTTTCTTTTTTTAATCCTTTTATTGGGGGCTCATACAACTTATCACATTCCATACATACATTCATTGTGTCAAGCACATTCATACATATGTTTCCATAATCATTTTTAACAAGTTTCTATTATACAATGCTTTGATACTTACCCTTGTGTGTGCGTATTAAACCTACAAGATAAAAATGATATGATTCTGCTCATTGCTGAACCATAGGTATTCACACCAACGTGGGAATACCTTGGAACTGTGGTTGATCTCTCCCCTGAAAACTAATTGTTGTGAGAAAAAAAGAAAGGCAATCCAACAAAAATGTAATTTGATTCTTTTAAATTGTAATTTATTGAAAGATGCTCCTGACCAGTGGTTGACAGTAACTGAAATCTCTATGGTGAAAAACTGAGAAATTTTCTAGCAACTGTTGGAACACACGGCCATTTGTGTATACACCAAGAGGACATCTGTCAGACACTCTAATTTCCTGGCCCAGTGGTACTGAGAATATCAACAACTTACTGCCAGATAGATTTGGATATCAGGGACAGGTCAGAGGTCCTTTTGAAGAGATTCATATGCTTTAAGTTTCTTCCTCCCCCCCCCCCTTAACACGATGTTTTAAATAACTTAGATAAAAGTGGGAGGCCTTCAGAACAGTGGTTTGAATGTTCTTAATGGTCTAGATGTATTCTCACTTCTTCTCAGGAATAAAGCAGAGTTCTCAACTTCAGCATCATTGCTGTGTGAGACTGGATAAGTCTGTATAGGGACTGTCCTATACACTGTAGGATATTTAGTAGCATTTCTACATGTCAGTAGCCACCCCTACCTACCCCAATTATGACAATGAAAAATGCCTCCAGATGTTGCCACGTCCCACAGTGAGACAAAATTACCCCTCATTAACCACTGAAAGGATCTGCTGGGGCTTCGTTTTTGTTTTCAATCATTGTTTTACCCTTTTTTGCTCTAGAGTCAGAAATACAAGGATCAGTTATCTCAGCTCAACCATAGGATCCTTCACCTGGGTGAGGAGGCCTTTGTCCACAAGGCTCAAAATGAGAAAAACCAAGTACCCGTTCAGTTGCTGACACTGAAGATGGATCGGGCTGGTCACCAGGTGAAAGAGCAGGTGAGTGGGCAGTGCAGAGTGGGAATATGAGAGCAACAACTTAAAGATATGGAGACATACACTGCCCCACACATAGCCAGGAAGCCTGGGGGAAAAGAACATGGAATATCATAGTTTTTTATAAATCTGCTTTATTTAGAAGAGTAGCATAAAGGAATTAAATCTTAAAAAGAGAGTAAATTCCTACAACCTTTCTGAAAAGACAAGTTGAAAATATAGATAGCAAGAGCCTCAAGAATCTCATTATAAGAAGTGAAACTTCACTGTTTGCAAATAATATGATTTTATATATTGAGAATCCTAAAGGGTCCACAAGAGACTAGCTGGAAGTCATAGAAGAGTTTAGTAGAGTAGCAGTATACAAGAGTAACAATTGACTTCTTCTATACCAGGGATGGGGGTACAGAAAAAGATACCAAGGAATCAGTATCCTTTGCAAAAGCTGAAATACCTGGGAATAAACTTAACCAAAAACCAAGACTTGTACGAAGAAAACTATAGAACATTACTATAAGAAGCCAACCGGGATCTACACAAATGGAAGCATATTCCGTGTTTGTGGATCAGAAGACTCAGTATTGTGAGAATGTTGATACTATCTAAAACAATCTACAAATAAAATGCATTGCCGATCCAAATTCTAACATCATTCTTCAAAGAAATGGAAACACTGATTATTAACTCCATATAAAAAGGGAAGATACCCAGGATAAGCAAAGAACTCCCCAAGAAAAAGAACAAAGCAGGTGATCTCACATTACTTGACCCCAAAACCTACTTATACAGCCACAGTTGTCAAAACAGTCTGATACTGGTATACTGATACATGCTCCCTGTCACTAGCCACCCAGGAAATGCGAGTCAAAATGACCATAAGATCCCACCTAATGCCCATAACTAGCCCAATTAAAAAAAACCAGAATGTGAAAGGGAGGATAGGGCGGAGGTAGGGGGAGGAATGAGGAGCTGATGCCAAGGGCTCAAGTAGAAAGAAAATATTTTGAAAATGATGATGGCAACAAATGAACAAATGTGCTTGACACAATGGAAGGATTACAATAAGTTGTACAAGTCCCCAATAAAATGATTTTTCAAAAGAAACAGAACAACAAATGTTGGAGAGTGTGTGGTGAGATAGGAACTCTTATCCCCTGCTGGTGGACTGGTAAATATGTACAGGCACTCTGGAAGGCAGTATGGCGATACCTAAAACAGATGGCAGCTGAACTACCATATGATCCAGCAATACCATTGCTGGTATGTACCCCAAAGAAATAAGAAGCAGATCACGGACAGATGTTTCCCTCCCCTATGGTCATCACAGCAGAGTTCATAGTAGCAAAAAGCTGGTGGGTGGGCAGGAAGAAGCTGGAAACAGCCTACATTACCATCAGTACAAGAGTGGATAAAAACTCTGGTACATACATACAATGGAATACATCCCTAAAAACAGCAATGAAACACCTCAAGTTGTAGAGGCATCTGGAAGATATTATGCTGAGTGAAGCTAGTCAAGCACAGAAGGATAAACACTGTGTGAGTCCACGATAATAGGAACATGCAGCAGAACGGGCACAAGTTCAAGTGTGCAGGCCATCCAGTCGTCTGGCTGGGGACCAGGCAGGCCGCTAAAGAGCCACACATCATCTGCTCAAAGTAAGTATCATGTAGGTCACTTGGCCGAAGGTCACCTCATGAGAGCTGGAATCAGATGGATGGGGTGGGGTTGATGCTGGTCCCTGAGAGGTAGCCATGTGGATTTGGGGTGAGGTCTCCCAGAGAGAGAATCAGCCCTGTCAGAGGAATGGGGCTTACTAATGCGAGGGGCAGCACAGGAAAGAAGAAAGGCAATGGTCAAATTTGGGGGAACATAGGTGCATGCCTGTTGAGGGGAGAAGAGGGAGGGCTGACATTGTGGGGGAGGGGTGTCCAGTGAGGTTGCTCTTGGGAGGACCTGATGCAGAGGGGTTAAGTGGAGAGCAAATGCTTTGAGAGTGATTAGGGCAAAGAATGTATGGATGTGCTTTATACAATTGATGTATGTATATGTATGGATTGTGATAAGAGTTGTATGAGCCCCTAATAAATTGTTTAAAAAATAATAATAAATTTTTTTAAAGTTGTATGAGCCCCTAATAAAATGATTTTTTAAAATACTGTAAAAAAAGAAACCAAACTTGACCAACAGTTACCATGGGTGAAGGGGAAAGATCTGTTGCTTTGGGAGCATTGAGTTTCTGTCACTGTGGTCGATAGTTTGAAAAAGGATAACAATGATAGTTGTACAACATGAAGAATATTATTGAGCCTCTTCTCGCTCTGAATTATACAACTAGAAGTTGTGCAATTGGAAAATATTTCTGTATATTTGTGCCACAGTTAGAAAAAAATAAGTACATGAATTACAATGAGTACAAGGAAGAAGGAAAAGGTTTTGAATTAAATATTGTAACAATTGGACAACTTTTCTTGATCTGATTGAATTGTATGACGTGGGTGAAGTGCTAATACAACTGTTTTAAAAGATGTGATGCAAAACAATAATATGGATTATTCGGGAGAACATGATGCTGAGTGAAATTAGTCAATCACAAGAGACAGATATTGTATGAGACCACTACTGCAAACGGTTTTCATATTGAAAAATAAATAACGAGATAGAAAGAAACTCCATGTGGTTACAGATCAGATCAGGTTTTCTGGGATGTTAGAATTACAGAGTCAGATCATGACCAAGAAAGCCCCATGGAGCACTTCGACTCTGACAAATACATGTGTTGCCGTGAGTTAGAACTAACTCCACAGCATCAGTTTTCGTTATTAACTGCTGTCTCTTGTTCCCATTCAGGATGACGCTTAGGGTTGCCCGTAGGCATGCCCTGTACCCAAGATTAAAGTTTCATGCAGAATAATTTCACTGCCCTTAAAATTCTCTGCTCCACCTGTTTGTTCCTCTATTGTTCCTTGAACTCCTGCTAGTCGCTGACCTTGTTTCTGTCTCTTTAATTTTGCTTTATAATTGGAATCATGCATTATGTAGCTTTTTCAGACTGGTTTCTTGTACTTAATAAGTACTTAAGTTTCCTCCATATTTTTTTCATGGCTTGATGGCTCATTTATTTTTTTTGCTAGATAATATTTCCATGATACAGATATGCTCGTTTGTTTAGCCATTGACCTGTTGAAGGACCTCTTGATTACTTCCAGTTTGGGGCAATAATGAATAAAATTACGATAAATATTTGTATGCAAGCTTTCATGTGGATACAGATTTTCAACTCATTTGAGTAAATACCTAGGAACACAACTGCTAAAACATATGACAGGCCTTTGGAATAGTGGTTACATTACCAGATAAGTATTGGACTGCTGACAGCGAGATTGACAGTTCAAATCCACCAGATGATCCGAGGGAAAAAGATAAGCCTATCTATTCCCATAAAGAACTCCTGTCAGAAACTCTATAGAGGGACGCTGTGAGTCAAATTGGCTTGATGGCATTGTTTTTGTTTTTTTGTAAGCCTATGTAAGAAACTGCCATTGTCGGATTCCTATGCAAAACACTACGCCCTGCGCCACACCTATACTCCTGACAGAGCTTGTTAGCATCCCATGTTCAGACAGAGGCTCGTAGCTAGTAACTTGTAGATGTGTACATTTCGCCCAAATACCATTTTAAATGTCTTGAAGTTAGTTCTTTTAAAACATAATTTTTTGATTGGTAACCTCCTTTTGTCAGGAAATACATGAAAAACAACTTAATACCACAGAAAAGCAAGTGGATAAAGTGGAAATGATCTTAAAGAATATGGAAATGCTTCTACAAGAAAAAGTAGATGAGCAGAAGGACCAGGTGAGTGATAAGTTCTTGTCATTTCCTCACAAACATCTTATATCTGCACACTTCTACCTCCTGGGTATTCACACAGCTGGTGTAGTAAGAGACTGTCTGGTCACAGACTCCGAGAGGCCATGTTCATTAGTTACCCCTCAGACTGAGCCTCTGTCAACACCTTATACTTGAACATAAAGTAATTTGCCACAGGATTCATAATTAATAGCAGTCAATAAAAGATTCTATTATATATATATAACTAGCTTGTTTATTGACTTATTTTCTTTTGGGTATCATTTTAAGGTTTCTTTTTTGAGATGGCCACATAACCTCAGGAAGGTTATGGATTTATTCATGCATCCTTCATTCAGCACATTGCCTACTGAGCACCTACTGTGTAGGAAAGCATTTTTCTAGGTAGACCTGAGATAAATAAGCCCTCATGGAACTTAAATTCTAGAGCTGATGAGAGCTATTAATAAGATTGTAGTTGGCCAAGGGCTTTGAAGAAAACACATTTTCCTGGACTGTAGAGTCAGGGTGTTAGGGGAGACTATACTGCACAGATAAGGTATCTGAGCAGCCCCTTAATCATGACCTAACATATATGAGTGGGTAAAAAAGAAAAACAGGAAAACTCCATTCTGTGGAGCTTTCATAGGATGCATTGTTCCTACTAGCTGAGCATCGAGCAACTTGTTCTGAGTTAGTGCACCCAGCGGCGTCGCCTGGGAAGGTTCTCTGGTCACAGTGAATTTTTTCATGAAAGCAGTTTTGCTCACACCTTTTTTTTTTGTGATGGCTCATTTAAGAGAACTGCGTGTGGCTGTGAAAGTTTGCTTTCTGCTCCAGAAAAATGTCACAGAAACTGTTGTGATGTTGAATACAACTTACAAGGATAGCACTCTGAAAAAAACTCAAGTGTACCAGTAGTTTTCTTATTTCCAAAAAGGTAAAATGTCGATCGATAACAAACCTTATTCTGGATGTCCATCAACTTTCCAAACAGACAAAAATGTCCAAAAAATTCATCCACTTTTGCTTGAAGACCAATGATGGACCATTAAAAAGATGGGGAAGTTATCTGGACTATCTTGGAGCTTAGTTCAGTGAAGTTTAACAGAAGATTTGTGACAGGCCACCAAGAAGGAGTGTCAACTGGAAACAAGTCATTCTTGGAAAGAACAACTCTGAAGTGATCCAGACTTTTCTCAAGGTCATTACTGGTGACAAACAAACTTCAGTCAAGCCAGGGGAAGACACCATCATCACCTTGCCCAAGAAAAACTCATCAAGTGAAATTAAAGATCAAGATTATGCTCATTTGATTTTTTTGATGTCCATAATATAGTGCATTTAGAGTTCCTTCCACTAGGTCAGACTGTTAATCAAACTTTCTATTTAGAGGTTTTGAAAATATTGTGTAACAATGTGCAACAAAAAAGACCTGATTTGTGGCAGATGGGGGACTGGTTTTACCATCATGACAATGCAACTGCTCACATGCCATCTCAGTGTGCCAATTTTTGACAAGAAACAGCATGCCTCTCTTGTCCCATGCACCTTACCTGACTTCACTCCATGCAACTTCTTTGTGTTTCCACCAATGCAGAGGAACATGAAAGGACAGCTAGTTGATGATATAGAAGAGATGAAGCAAAAAAATGAGAGAGGTGCTGTCAGCCGTCCAAACAGCTGAATTTGAAAAAAAACAATGTTTCCAAGAATGGAAGCGCAGAATTGACAAATGTATTAGGTGTAATGGAGAGTACTTTGAAGGTGATAAGGTTGTTTTGTAAAAAAATTTAAATACAAAGCTTTGAAACAAAATTCCAGGTTTTGGGGGTACCCCATCGTATACCTCAAGTAGAAAACAGATTAGCATTGGGGGAAGCATGTTGCTCACTGGTGGAATATCACATGTGTTGTACTTGAGAATCCTTCCTGACAGGTGCTAAATACCGGTAACATTTCCTGATCACCAGACAGCCATAAATAGGCACCCACACACTTACACTTCCCTGTTCGTGGTTGTGGGAAAATAGTCTCGGCCCTGTAAAAGGTTTTGCTCTACCGAGTGCCAGGCACCATGCCTGTCACTGTTCTACTGTTCCTTTACTTCCTCCTGTCCCTCCCCTACTCCTCTTAAGTCCCCTTTCTCCTCTTCTTTCCATCCTGCCTTGCTCTTTTTTATTCCCCCACTCACTGGGAGCCCTCCTTGCCATAAGTATGTAAGCCCATTGTAAAGAAGCCTGGCCCTCTGGCCTAGCCCTCAGCCCTCCTCTCTGCTCTTTAAATGCCCTTCAAAGACTCTGTGCTCACAACCCTGCTTCTCTCCCTTCCATGCTCCTCTCATGGCTCAGCCACTGTTCGTCCCCCCTGCCTGGGTCTACACCTAATTCGCAGCTCAGCTTTCAGAATGGATATAGACTCCAAGCACTCGTACCCCACTGATCTCACTCTGGTCCACACCCCCTCACTTTATGCCCTCTCTCTGGCCTTCCTGGTTCTGCCTTGCATACCGGCCTTGATTTCTTCTTAGCACAGGCGCTGCAATACCTCTGAGATCTCAGCTCGCCGCGCCTCACACCTTCCCATCTTCTTCAAAGTAAAAGTCAACCTTGTCACGGTGTCCTTTAAGGCTCTCTTAGATTTAGTGTCCACTCCTGCCCTGACTTCCTGTCTATGTTTCCTCAGGAGCACACACCTTCAGCTATGGTGGCTGCCTGCTGCTACCTAGTCACCCGAGGCCCTGACCAGCTGCAAGGTCTTTGTAATCTCTCTTCTTGCTACCTGGTGTTCACATAGCCCCTAGATTCCTAAACTTACTTGGCCTACCACCCCTTTTTACAGGAAAAAAAAATCACTCATTGTCCACCTGACCATTAAAATCTTTTGTACTATTGCCCCTAATTCAGGATACGGTTTGGGTGTCTGCTTGTGTAGCGCCCCTGGATGCTTTGAGGCCCAGACATCGTCACTGGACTGTTTCACTGCTACCCAACGGGCAGTACCGCCCCCTTTGGGAAAAACTGGGATAGTCTCTGGACTCTCATTTTACTCAGAACTCCGTTCACATGTCATCTTACAGGAACAGCCTCAGGGTTTCTGTAGACAAGCAAAACCAGTAAAACATGTATGTAAATATATTGAGAAAATTGTACTTCGTGACTCACACACATGGGGGGGTTAGCACGTCCCATATCCGTGGGTCCAGTGGCAACTTGGAGACCTCTGCTGGTTCATGGGGTAGCAGAGGAACAGATGTCTGCAGGTTTATGAACTAGAACTGCAGGCCAGGCGTTAAGCAAAAACATAACAAAGAATCGAGACGGCTAACCACGATGACAAAATACAACAGAAATAAACCCCCATAGTTTTAACTGTTCGAGATTTTAGCTATTCAAGTCAGAGTTATCATTTTAATTTCCTATAGTCATCTTCAGTACTCTCATCTGGTAACCAGGTTCTTCCCATTCCTCAGTTTCATCGGAAAATCACTGGAGACTTATTCGCTGAGTAGCTCCTGCAAATGTATTTTGGCCTTCCGCTCTCATCCATTCCCTTCTGAAAACCAGAATCTCGCCTGCTAAGCTTTGATACTATTCCCTTCTTCCGATTTGGATTATATCATTTACAATCCATGGATAACAGATGTTGGTGTGCTTCTTCCATGTGGATTAGTTGACATCTCACTTAGATGGCTGCTTGTTTGGAAACAAGCCTTTAAGATCCCAGATGCTGTTCTGTCTGATTAGTGGGGCACCATCTAATTTCTTCACCAATGCTACCCTTAAGGGACCTGATCTCATTCAAGAACTTTTTGAAGCCCCCTTGTATTCTTGACCTTGATAGCTAAAGGTACACTGCTTCTGACAGGTATCAAGAAAAAGACATTGATTAAAGCAATAGCTATGTGCTGTCTTCCAGGAAATGTACTAATGTGTTCAAGCAGTGAAACCACATCTGGATTAGCAGTTACAATCAGAGCCACCACTGGTTAAGTTTATATCAATTCACTGTCACTCTCTTAAGATCCTTTTTTTTTTTTTTTTGCACAAGACAGATAGGTAAATTGAATGAGATTGTGGTGGAAATCATCCCCCTCCATTCTTCAAGTCTTTATGGTGACATTAATCTCTGCAGGTTCTCCAGCAATGTAATACTGCTTTTGGTCTAATATTTCTTTGAGGAAAGTTCTAATGGCTTCCACTTGGCCTTTCTTACTGTAATAACCCTTTCTCCATGTGTCAGGGATCCAAAATTCTGCCAATTGCATATTCTGGACCTGGAGAGATTATTACAGGATTATTTCAGAGACCACTGTACCCACTGTTGGATAGGCATGAGCTGACATTTGGGCCTCCTAGAATGAGTGTCAGTTTAGTGCCATAGGGATCCTTTGAGAAATATTAACTATCTATATTCTGACAGTGTAGTGGATTTCTACCTCAGAGGATTCATAGGAGTTGTGGGCCTATACACTTGCTCATCTTGGAATTGATAGAGCCCTCTAAGCATCCCCTGCATGTGTGGGTATGTCCATCTTGATAAATCTACTCTAACATTCCAATTTACTTCAGCTTTTAGATCCCTTTTCCAGTATATAAAAGCAATTCAACTTCATTCAGTATAGGCCACTTCATAGTCCTCATTGTCGTCCCACAACAATGTAACTACTAGGTACTTTTCTGACGCCGTGAGCTGAAACATCGAATGAAGACTTGCCACTTGGCAGGCTCATAGCACTACACTCAGACTGACACAGTTCCCACACCTAATCCCGAGGCCTTTGTTTCTCCTTGTGTTCAGTAGGAAAAGCAAGCAGTCTCTGTCTGGAGTATGCCATACCTCCTCCTGGGCCACACTTTATGCCTCAAAGAAGTCGTGTCACGGGACAGTGGACTTCACACTAGTTATTGTTCTAAAAGCAAAAAGTGCATCTTGCAAAGCATTTGCCTCATACAAAGATTCCTGGGACACAGCTGTGGGACTATGGTCAGATGAGGATAAGAGGGCTGATTTTACTCTCGAAGGTGATTCAGGCAAAGAAGGTGGGTTAATCCCTTCAGATGGGGGCAGGAGGCTGGTCCTTCTGAAAATAAAAAAAGGTAATTCAACAATAAGGGCTCCATGTCCCTAGCTTGATCCTTTTATTGTCCACATTTTCCCATCTCAATTTTCAGGATCTCACATCTTCCCCATCAAACCTTTCAACATAAGGGATTCAGTTGATGGTGTAATTAGCTATTCTTCAGCTAGGACTCAGGAATGATGGTGGTGTGTGGGTTACAAACTGGACTGTTAGCTAAAGGTCAGCGATTTTAAAAGCACCAGCCACGCCCCAGGTAAAAGATGAAGTTTGTGCTCCGATAAATATTTATAGCCCCCAGAGCCCTCGAGGACATTCGATTTTGGCTTATGCAGTCACTGTGCATTGCAGCCAACTCAGTGGTAGTGAGGATAAGACTCTGGATGGGTTTTCAGCAATCTCAACACTGCTACAAGAAATAAGACTTTATTTCAAGACCCAAATAGCAACTTTCAGGTCCTTTATGTACTGCTTGAGCCAGGACTTTGAAGCTCTGGACTCATCATTTTCTCTTTCCGCGTTGTGTATCTGAAAGCTGAACCAGCCAGCTTCACTATGCTTGTGGGTGTAACAAAAATGTTGAAAGATAATAATGAAATAGTAGTCACTCACAGCATTGTCTCTCACAGATGTTTGATCTAATGGTGGGGATATTATGCTTGTCTTTATTGCCACCTCATGCCATGGATTACTATGCCTCTTTACTATTGGAAGTAGAGCAATTAGTACTTTTAAATCCAGCCAGACTTGAGAATAAGTTCAGAAAGCATGCTGTAGTGGAGTTAACAAACCCAGGGACAAGAGAACAACAAGTGCTCCAAAATCAGTGACGAGGATGGTGTAAGAGGCCTAGTAGGGCTTGATCAAGGACAATGTAACTGAGAGGAATTACTGAAACTCAAATGAAGGCTGAGCATGATAGTGGGACAAGAGAAAAGTAAATGGAAATAGAGGAAAGAACTACAAGGCAAAGGGCATTTATAGAGGTCTAAGTACAGGTGTGTACATATGTAAATATATTTATATATGATGATGGGGAAATAGATCTATGTGCATATAGTTATAGATTTAGTATTAAGGTAGCAGATGGACATTGGGCCTCCACTCAAGTACTCCCTCAATGTCAGAACACTTTGTTCTATTAAGCTGGTATTCCATGAAGCTCACCTTCCTGACATGATCGCTGAAGACAAATGGGTACATAAGCAAATGTGGTGAAGAAAGCTGATGGTGCCCAGCTATCAAAAGATATAGCACCTGGGGTATTAAAGGCTTGAAGGTAAACAATTGGCCATCTAGCTCAGAAGCAACAAAACCCACATAGAGAAAGCACAACAACCTGTGTGATCATGAGGTGTCGAAGGGATCAGATATCAGGCATCAAAGAACAAAAAATCCTATCATGGTGAATGAGGGGAAGTGCAGAGTAGGGACACAAAGCCCATCTTTAGGCAACTGGAGATCCCCTCACAGAAGGATCATGGGGAGGAGACAAGCCAGTCAGGGTGCAGTGTAGCAATGATGAAACATACAACTTTCCTCTAGTTCTTAAATGCTTCCTCTCCCTCCCCCGCCATCATGATCCCAATGCTACCTTACAAATCTGGCCAGAGGATGTAGACTGATACAGATAGGAAATGGAAACACAGGGAATCCAGGATGGATGAACTCCTCAGGACGAGTGGTGATACCGGGAGTGTCAAGGGAATGTAGAATAGAAAGGGGGAACCAGTCACAAGGATTTACATAAAACCCCCTCCCTGGGGGACAGACAACAGAAAAGTGGGTGAAGGAAGATGTCGGACAGTGTAAGACATGACAAAATAACAATTTATAAATTATCAAAGGTTCATAAGAGAGGGGGTCTGGGGAGAGGGGGGAAACAAGGAACTGATGCCAAGGGCTCAAGTAGAAAGCAAATGTTTGAGAATGATGATGGCAACAGATGTACAAATGTGCTTGACACAATGGATGATTGTGTGGATTGTGATAAGAGATGTAAGAGTTCCCAAGGAAAGTATATAACTAAAAAAGAAAGAAAGCATTCTGTGTTGGGCCGGGTTGACTAGAGAAACAAATCCAGAGATACTCATATATGTATAAGAAAAAGTTTTATCTCAAGAAGTAATTATGGATCAATAAAACATTCCATCCCAGTCCAGCTCTTCAGTCTATAAGTCGCTCTTCAGACTCATTAAGTCACATGCAATGATGCAGAATGCAGGACAATCACAGGCCAGTGGGTGTAGTTATGTGGATCCAACTGACCGTATCGTAGTGCTTGCAGCAGCCAGGAAAGTGAAGGCACAGAGAGTGGGGGAGGTGCCCAGGACCCTGCTTATGAGAAAGTCTCGCCCACAGAGAGTCACCATCAGGGTGTGACCTGATTGACAGACTAAACTCTACCCTTACACTTTCATATATCTTCAAGTTGACATGAAATGATGTAACTACCACTTCTTCTTTGAGTTTTGTTCTTCTAGAATCACTCTTGGTGCCAAATAGCTAAGTCTGAGTTCTCGAGACGGGTGCATCAGTGAGATGCACACATACATACATATAAAGAGATTTGCTGCATGGTAGGGGTTTATGCAGTTGTAGAGGTTGGCAAGTCCCAAACCTACCGTTTGTGTCCAGTGGAAGCTAAGGATTTCTGATGACTTGTGGGGTTGTAGGACTGGTGAATCCACGACCTGCTGGTTAGGATGGAGACTTCTTCAGGTTTATAACACAGGAACTGCAGATCAGGCAACTAGAGTGCAGGTCAAGAAAGAGAGCAAACTTTGCCACAACTTCCACTTCGATAAAGGAAGCTGGCCACACTCCCGAGGCAATTTCCCTTTCAACTGATTGGCTATTCATATCAGATTACAAAAATGAAAGTTGATTCCATTATGAAAAAGCACCTGTCAGCCTGATGAGAATCACAGTCTAGTCAAATTGAGGTTTACATTAGTCGTTACAGTTCCCTCAACCAACTAGCTGCCCCCCTCTTGCTCCTTGCTTGGTTTTCTCAGCACTTCCCCCATATGGCATACTAAGTTTGGTTCTCATTAGCATATGTGGTGCACAGCCCAGAGACTACGTTCACCACTGCTTCGCTAGTGCTAGAGCAAGACCTCGCATGTGGGCGCTTACTGACTATGTTCTACAAGTGAAATTTGGTGTTGACTGAACCCCATGCTGGGATTCTTGTGCCCTTGTATTTTGAATGAGGTCATTGCTAGTGTTTCCTGTCATTCACATCTGTGAAACCGTATGGGTTTGGCAGAAAGCTCAGACCCAGGAAACAGCAGTGGGGGTCAGGGCCACAGTGATTCCTAGGGCAAGGGGCAGTAAAGAACGAAAAATTGTTGTCATTCTTTGCAATTCATTATTGTATCGTACAATAGCCTTTCTGAGAACTGTTGATTTGTGACTCTTGGGTCTTCCGGTTAAACTGATTCCCACAATTTCCCTTAAATTTTCTCCAGTACATAATTCATCACACCCTCAGTTGGAGGTCTCACTTCAGGGTAACAAGAAGTGTCATACACGCAATATTTTTGTTATATCCTTAAGAGCCTAAAGTTATCATTTCAACGACCGTGGAATGAACAGGGTCGGGAGCATGTACCCCTTCCCTGCACTCACAGTAATGGGTGGCTCTCTTCCCTCTCTAGTTTGAAAACAGCGTGAAGTCCAATTTGCTGCTCAAGGAGCTTTATGTGGAGAACGCACACCTGCTAAAAGCCCTCCAGGTTACTGAAGAGAAACAAAGAGGAGCTGAGAAAAACAGCCTCATCTTGGAAGAAAAACTCAGAGCTCTCAACAAATTAATCAGTAAGATTTCTCCGGCATCCCTCTGTGTGTAAAGACTGCTTGCTTTCTTGGAATTCATTCTGAAAAGAAAATCTTAAAACCTGAGCCACTTTGATGCCTTAATCACTTGCAGCTTATTGGCCATGGTCCTCAGAAACAGGGCGACTGTGGTGTCTGGCTTGTTCCAGCAGCATCTGCTCTGTGCCAGATCCTGGGAACATACACGTGTTGGACAAGAGCACATTTTTATAAAACTCCCAATTTTACCACTGGGAAAACATGATGGAAACACTTGGTCAGGCCTGACAGAGAAAGTGGGTTAAGATAATGCAGTTCCAATACTGCATTTTCGACTTAAGCTCTCATTGCCATCGAGTCAATTACAATTTGTAGTGCCTTGGCTTCAAAGATTAAAATGTAAAGTAGGGCTCTAGACAGCTTTATCATATTTTTCCTTTTAAATTTCATTTATGTTTTCTTAAGCAGACACACAACAAAACATACATCACTTCAGCAGTTTTTAATGTATACAGTTTGCTGATACGGATTATATTCCTCCGGTCTGTAGCCATTTTCAGCTTTTTTGAGTTGTTGCTCATCTGTTAGCATAAATTCACTCCCCTTAGAGTTCCAGGGGAGTCCAGGTGGCATGGTGATGACAGCGCTGGGCTGCTAGCCACAAAAGCAGCACTTTAAATCCAACAGACTTGGGAGAAAGACATGGCTGTCTGCTCCCATGAAGAGTTGCGGTCTCAGAAACGCACAGGGGCAGGTCTACTCGGTCCTGTAAGGTCATTGTGAATCAGAATTGATTTCATGGCAGTGTGGTTGGCTTTGTTTTTTGTTTAAAGTCCCAGGCAAATACTTCAAATTGTTTTCCATTTTATTCCACATACATAGTTGTTAAAAGATCATCAAGCTCAAAGCAGACTTTTTTTTTACTAGTTAAGCCAAACTATTACTTGGTTTCAAGAAGACATTATGATACATTTCTGGTTTAAGGCAATAGTTTTAGGAGTTCAGCCACCCTCCATGGCTCCAGAAAGTTGGGAATTGTGAGAATTTTATATTCTTGTCTGTATTTTTGCCCCATTTTGTTCAGGATCCTTCTCTGAACTCTTTGATCAAAATGCTCAGCAGTGGTAGCCAGGCACCATGCAGTTCATTTGGACTCGTGACAAAGGAGGGCATTGTTTATGGAGGCAGCTAATTAGCCATGCATTCCAGAATCCTACTCTATTCGATTCTGTTGTTCCACATGAATCGACACCAACTGTGCCTGACAACTGAAGGAGGAGGTAGAACAGAAGCACCAAACATGTTAATAAGCCAAATAATGGTATGTCCCATGAAACCATTACCCTGAACCTAAGAGCTTTACTGTCTGGTTATTCAGCTCTGTCCTCTGTTACACTTCCCAATGGCTGCTGAGTGAAGACTTTCCAGAAGGGCTTCCCTCTGTAAGCAGAGTGTCCTCTAGACAATAAAGGGGAGGACTCTTGTTCGTTTGGAACCACTTTACCACATGTAAATATTGGTACTGTGGTTACATCTGTAGGCTTGTATTTATTGTACATTAATCTTTTTTTCATTGGAGTGTTTTTGCACTGGGAATTGAACTATATGTTAAAAAAGATAAAAATATAGTTTTATTCCAAAATTGATGGTCATTTGTTTATCTGAATGTACTACTGTAATGTGAAATGAGTCACTGTATTTGCAGTTTTTCAATTAAAAAACTTCAATTTTGTCCTTTGTTCTTCAATTATAAAATATCTCAAATAATTAGAAAATACAGTTTTAGGAGAAAACCCATATACCCATCAACTAGATACATTTAATATAATATTTTGAAATTTTTCTTTTTAAAAGATATAAAATATTTTAGATAGAGGTGAAGGTCGTATTCTATTGATTGCAACCTTTTACTCGTCCTAAAGGCACGCACTATCCCAAAGATGGTAAGTAAGTGTCCTGGTCTCTTTGTACATTTATTATATATGCATTATATAGTCTTGATTAGTGTCCACTCTTTTACTTTTGCATGTATCCATTGCAACGGCTACACAGAAACTCACAGACAAAATGCGTGATGAAAGAATTTAATAACTCAATAAGTTATAGTGCCAAGAGAAATGCTCAGGGTAGGTGTTTAACAGGACACATTACAGAGTTTCAGGTATGCTAATAAACACCCGAAGTGGCATACAACTCTGCTATGAGCCTCAACCCAAAGACATTCAGCTCAGGCTCTGGTCAAACCCAGGTCAGCAAACCCAGGTCTCCGAATTAAGTGCCCAGACTGAAGGACCAGGAAAACGTCAGTCTTCACAACCTAGAAATTGAAAACATTGTTCGGCACCCAGCTACCATGACCAAGTGTTATGAAAAGGATCACAACAGAAGGTTCTGTCTAGAGTGGGGGAGAAGTTAAGAACATAACCCTAAAGGATGCCAGGTTTACTGATCGAACAGAGATAGGCAGGACCTCCAAGATTTGCACTCTTCCCCTGCAGATCGGGAACTGAACTCAAATGGTACATTGACGGTATTGCTGCAATTATTGGGTTGAATCAGAATGCATATGAATTGTGGTAAATGATGTAAAAATATCACCTGATCTTTTGAGGGCAGGCCAGGTATGAGTGATAGGCTTTTTCACTGGGGTCAAGGAGGGGAGCCAAGCCCTTCTTTCAAAAGATATTTTTAATTAAAAGTTTCTTTTTTCATATAACACTGTTTAGGAATGAATAAAATGTAGCACAAAACCTGTCTCTTTCAGCCCTGCCATGTTCCCAAACATGCTCCGCAGTGTTCCCCTTGCTCATATGATGAATATGATTATATCTATCCATACTTGTTTTATGAAAAATGCTCACACTGTACAAGTTGTAAAGCGGTCCTTCAAAAATTAAGGACTGTAAAAATTGTCCTTCAAAAAAAAGTTAAGTATTCCAAGATAAAAGCTGAGCGTTCATAGCTATTAGACTCCCATACAAGAAAACTTAAAGCCAGTCCTCCAACGTGAGAAATGTGAAGGAATGATACTAGAAAGTCACTCAAAGTTGAACACAAAAGGGAAAATGATGAGAACAAATGTACAAATGTGCTTGAAAATTGATATATTTATGGATTGTGATAAGAGTTATACAAGCCCCCAATAAAACTATTTTTTAAGTTGTACGAGCCCCCCAAAAACTGATTTAATAAAAAAGAAAGAGCTAGATCTGGAAATGGTGGAATGTCACCTGGCTTATATTCTTTTCTTATTTTTTGTACAATGACTATATTCCTTTCTCTCTTTTTTAATCATGTTACCACAATCCATATCTACACCCATTGTGTCAAGCACATGTGTACATTTATTTCCATCATCATTCTCAAAATACTTTCTTTCTACTTGAGGCCTTGGTATCAGCTCCTCATTTTTCCCCTCCCTCCCCACCACCTTCCCTCATGAACCCTTGACAATTTATAAATTACTATTATTTTGTTATGTCTTACACTGTCCAACATCTCCTTTCACCCACTTTTCTGTTGCCTGTTCCTCAGGGAGGGGCTTATATTGTAGATCCTTGTAATCGGTTCCTCCATTCTATCCCACCTTTCCTCCACCCTTGAATTATCGCCACTCTCACCACTAGTCCTGAGGGGTTCATCTGTCCTGGATCCCCTGTGTTTCTTTCTGTACCCGTGTACATCCTCTGGTCTAGCCAGATTTTAAGATAGAATTGGGATCATGATAGTGGTGGGGAGGAAATATTTAAGAACTAGAGGAAAGTTGACTCATCCTTCCCTGTGGTCCCTCTGTGGGGAGATTGTTCCACTATCTACAGATGAGCTTTGGATCTCTGCTCCAGCCCTCTCGTTTTTATTTGTTATGTGTCTGCTGATGCCCAGTTCCTATGACTCCTCATGATCGCACCAGCGATGTGCTTCTTCCATGTGGACTTGTTGCTTCACTGCTGAATGGCAGCTTGTGTGACATCAAGCCTTTTAGACCCCAGACACTATATCTTTTAATAACCGGGCACCATTTGCCCTCTTCACCACATTTGTTTATGCACCTATTTTGTCTTCAGCGATTGTGTCAGGAGGGTAAACATCTCATGCTGCTGACTGGTTAGAACAAAACTTTCTCTTTTTTAAAAAATTTATGTATTGGGGCTCATGCAATTCTTATCACAATCCACACATACATCAATTGTGTAAAGCACACTTATACATTCATTGCCCTCATCATTCTCAAACTTCGCATTCCGCTTTGGTTCCTGGAATAAGCTCCTCATTTTCCTTTTTTCTCTCCCTCTCCCTCCCCGCTCCCCTCTCCCTCATGAACCCTTGATAATTTATAAATTATTATTTTATCTTATCTTACACTGCCAGGCGTCTCCCTTCACCCACTTTCCTGTTGCCCATTCCCCAGAGAGGAGGTTATATATAGATCCCCGTGATTGGTTTCCCCTTTCTACCCCTCCTTCCCTCCCGGTATCACCACTCTCACTGTTGGTCCTGAGGGGGTTCATCTGTCCTAGATTCCCTGTCTCCAAATCCCAACTGTACCGCTGTGCATCCTCTGGTCTAACCAGGTTTGCAAGGTAGAAGTGGGATCATGATAGTTGGGGGGAGGAAGTGTTTAAGAACTAGAGGAAAGTTGTGAGTTTCGTTATTGCTACACTGAAGCCTGAGTGACTCATCTCCCCACTACCGCTCTGCAATGGATGTCCAGTTGTCTACAGATGGGCATTGGGTCCCCATAGAACAAAGTGTTCTTGAATGGAAGGAGGATATGAGTGGATGCCCAAAGTCCATCCCCTACCTCAGGGTATTGCCATATAAATATATGTACATGGGCCAATACCTCTATTTTTGTAGATTAATGTATTTACATATGCACACCACTATGTTTATACCTCTATCCATTGCTTTGCTTCCTTGGTCCTTCCTCTGTTGCCTTTTACCTTCCTCATGTCCCACTGCCACTTTCCCCTTATTTCTGCCTCTTGGTAACCCCCTTAGCTAGTCTGCTGTTGCTCCAACATTACCACCACCCCCACCTTGGATCCCTATATCCTCATTACTGGCTCTGACACCCCAGTTGTTCCCCTGTCCATGGCGCAGCCTGCTCAGCACCCCCTTCCTCCACCACTCTGACCTCCCAGGTCTCCCTGGAACCGTTGGTCCCAATGCTCTCACCTCAAGCATGCCTCCCATACCTATCCTATATAGGTAGGTACACCGACTATGACATAGCCCAAAATGATTTTTTAAAATAAAAATAGTAAATCAATAAGAAAAATTTTTTAAAAAGAGAAAAGAACTATACAAAAATCCTGGGTCTCTTCGCTGGCCTTCAAGACTGTCCAGGAGCTGCCTCTCCCAGCCTGGAGTGCATGTAGACCCTACTATGAAGCACCAAACCATGAGGACAGCATGGTCACATGGAAGGATGCATGAAGAGAGAGAGCTACAGGCTAGGGAGAGGAGCCAGCATGCCACACCCACACAGAGGCAGGCCAGGAGAGAGGAAGAGAAAGAGAGCGGGACTAGACCCCACGCTGGCACGCCAGGCTCGGAGGATGACGTCCCTGGGGGAAGCTAATGGGACACAGAGGGAACTGGACAACTGACAACAGCTGGTGGCATGCTGTCCCCTTGCTGGAGCAGACTGCGACAAAGTATATTTCTTGATCACAATTGAATGTAAACAGAATTTGGTAACACAATGAAACTGAAATACACAATTATATGGAAATTAAACCATTATACAAACAACCAGTGAATATTTAGAGTCAAATGAAAATGAAGATACAACACACGAAAACATTTGAGACTCTGAAACTCTTAGGGTGGGGGAAGGGAAGTATACTTATTACCAATTAAGTGAAGGTTTACAGAGAAGTTCATCAGTTTTACATCGAAAAATTCATACACATTGATTTTGCACATCCACTCCAATACCTTCCATGTGCCATCCTACTTCCCCACTGGGCTTTCTCTTACCATCACTCCTTCTTTAGTAACCCTCTGGACTTTGTCATTGGGTAAATGCTGCCCTTTGGGTTTTAAGCTGTTGATGGTTTTAAAAAAGGTCATTTCAGTTCCACGCCTAGAGGACATTGGCTATATTCTTGGGGTATGCTACTAGATTCCATTCAACCAGTAAACCCAGTCTGTTTTATGATCATGAGTTCTGTTCCACATTTTACCCCCATTCCATTGAGGACCTTCTAATGTGATTGTGTTCAGAGTAATAGGTAGCGGTAGTCAGGCACCATTTAGGTTTTCCAAGCTCAAGATTATAGAGACTAATGTTTGGGTTGTTCATCATTCTATTGTAATAATTGTATTCAACATGTCTTTTGACTTCACTCTTGTTTCCTCCGAGTGCGGAGAGACCAATAGTTACTACTGGCTGCTCATGCACAGTTTTTCTTATTTAAGTCACTTTTTTAAAAAACAAAAATTTCAAAAGAGGACCTGATGCAAGGGGCTTAAGTGGAGAGCAAATGCCTTGAGAATGATTGGGGCAGGGAATGTATGGATGTGCTTTATACAATTGATGTATGTATATGTATGGATTGTGGTAAGAGTTGTTTGAGTCCCTAATAAAATGTAAAAGAAGAAAAGAGAAAAAAATGATTAGGGCAAAGACTGTACAGATGTGCTTTATACAATTGATGTATGTATATGTATGAACTGTGAAAAGAATTGTATCAGCCCCAATAAATTGTTAAAAAATAAATTTAAAAAAATTCCTTTTATTTTTTTTGTACTGTCCGACGTCTCCCTTCACCAACTTTTCTGTTCTGTTTTAATGTAATTTTTATCATTAAACTGTGAGTCTAATGGTAACAAAATAGAACGTGTGTGTCTGTGTTAAAACAGTCATTAAAGAATAGAATTCAGAGACAGAGAATTTTTTTAAGTTTTTAAAAATATTTTCTATTGTTACTTAGGTGAAGGTTTAAAGAGCAGACATCAGTTTTACATTAAATAAGTCGTTAAATCTACCATTGTCTTTTCATTTCCAATATTTTTTGCCAATCTCTTGTTTTATATTGTCTTCCCTTCACAAAAATAACACCTGTCTACCCTCTAGCTTCCACAGACAGAGAACTTATTGTTGACAAAGGCCTAAAAAACATTAAATGGGAAGCAGACACCTCTTCAATAAATGCTATTGGAAATACTGGCTATCCACTTGCAGAAGAACAAAAAAAAGACGACTGCCTCACCCATGCACAGAAACAAACTCAAGATGGATCAAATTCCTAAATGTAAAACCCAAAGCTCTCAGGATCAGAAAACTGGGACAAAACTAGGAACCCTAGTGCAGTAGATGGGCTATCAGAAATAACAAAGCTGACACAATCCATAGAAAACAAAATAGTGGGACATATTAAAAAATAAAAAACTTGCATACATTAAAAGACTTCATTGAAAGAGTAAAAAGACCCATAGACTGGGAAAAGATATTTAGTAATGACATAACAAAGGACTAATTACTAAAATCTACAGAATTTACAAGGTGGCAAGAAAAACAAACTAGTAGCCCTATGAAAAAGTGGGCAAAGGACCGGAGCAGATGATTCACAAAGGATGATACGTGAATAACTAATAAACATATGAGTAAGTTCTCTCAGTCATTAGCTATCCAGGAAATGCAAGTCAAAGCAACCATGAGATACCACCTAACACCCATAACTGTAGCCCAGTTAAAGTAAAAAAGCTGAGAACAGCAAATGTTGGAGAGTGTGTGGTGAGATAGGAACTCTTATCCTCTGCTGGTGGACTTGTAAATATGTACAGACACTCAGGAAGGCA
This sequence comes from Tenrec ecaudatus, assembly GCF_050624435.1. Lineage (NCBI taxonomy): Eukaryota > Metazoa > Chordata > Mammalia > Afrosoricida > Tenrecidae > Tenrec > Tenrec ecaudatus. Next base: position 1,588,059 of record NW_027459449.1, on the reverse strand, counting down.
ATATGGCGATACCTAGAACAGATGGCAACTGAACTACCATATGATCCAGCAATACCATTACTGAACATATACCCCAAAGAAATAAAAAACATCATAAGCAGACATTTGCTCCCCCATGTTCATCACAGCACAGCTCACAATTGCTAGAAGCGGCCTCCATTCCCAACAATGGATAAAAAACCTCTGGTACATAAACATGATGAGTACTGCGCATGCCTGAAGAACAGCAATGAGACCCCTCACGTCGTGGAGGGCTCTGGAAGACATGCTGAGGGAAGCGAGTGAAGCACGAAAGGACAAGCACTGTGTGAGTCCAGAGCAGCAGGAACAAGCAGCAGAAGGGGCGCAAGCTCAAGCGTGCAGGCCATGCAGTCGTCTGGCTGGGGTCAGACAGGCCGCTAACGAGCTGGACCAGTGCCAATGACCTACACATCATCTGCTCCTGGTGAGTATAGTGTAGGTCACTTGGCCGGAGGTCACCTCACGACAGCTGGGATCAAATGGAGGGTGCGAGGGGGTAGTGGCTGTTCGCTGAATAGTAGCCATTTAGATCTGTGGTGAGGTCTCCCAGAGAGGGAGGTAGCCCCGTCGGAGGAATGGGGTTTACTGATGAGAGGTGCCGCACAGGAGATGAAAGGGAATGGTCAAATTTGGGGGTACATAGGTGCATGCCTGTTGAAGGGAGGGGAGGGAGAGCTAACCTCCAGGTGGGGGACAAAAGACTGAGGATGCTCTTGGCAACAATAAATGGGAGGTGTCTTCAGTGGCATGCAATGGGTGGGCAGAACTGGTGTAGGGCATCTGGGAGGGGGGGGTATCCCAGGAAAGCAGACCAGGTGCCATAAAATGCTGGGACAAAAAATCCTGGATCTTTGGGGTGCATGCATGCTCCAGAGGCTACATCAGTGAGCCCCATATGGGAATCCCACTGGGTGAACTAGACTCTACCTCAGACACACTTGTAACATGAGGACTTAAGCGGGAAATACATGGTGCCTGAGGAAGCAGAAAACAGCTGTACCAAGAGTGGTGTACTGATGGTTGGTGGACAAATAAGGTCATGTTACATCAACCCCCTTTATGCTGGGTTAAGATATCTAGTATTCTGGAAATCTTGTGACAGCCCCTCTACTGTGTGTTGCATGTGCTTGGGTATATTAAGGTGTGTCTCAGGGGTGCGGCACCATGGGGGTCACTTTCTTGAAGCTGTTATTTGTTTCTGCTTTTTAGTAAATGAGACCCAGAGACTTTGAGAAAGAAAATATAACAATAGTTTGGGGGGGCGAGGATAAAGAGGGTCGGGGGAAGTAAGAGGGAGATGATGTCAAGTAGTCTAGGAGGGAAATGTATGTGTGGAGACTGATTGTGGCAGCAATTTTACAATTCTGTTTGATGTGATTGAACTATGGAATAATATGACATTTGTATTAACTCCTAAGTTAGCAAATTTTTTAAAAAGCATAGATTCAGGAATGGTTTGGGGGCTCACACTTAAAAAGAATTATCATGGCCCTGCTCAGTACTCACCTTCATGAAATGGTCACTGAAGATAAAGGTACTACAGCGAAGTGTCGCAAAAAAGTAGATAGTAGCACTCCCTCAATGTATGAATACTTTCTTTTATTAAATTGGCACTCTGTGATGCTCACCCTCCCGACACAACTGCTGAAGCCAAAGCGGGTGAACAAGTAAATGTGAAGAAAGCTGATGGTGCCCGGCTATCAAAAGAGATAGTGTCTGGGGTCTTAAAGGCTTGAAGATATACAAGCGGCCATCTAGCTCAGAAGCAACAAAGCCCACATGGAAGAACACACCAGCCTGTGTGATTGCATGGTCCCGAAGGGAACAGATATCAAAGAACAAAAACTCAAATCATTGGCTGCACACCTCCATGATACAATCACCGAAGACAAACAGGTGCATAAGCAAATGTGGCGAAGAAAGCTGATGGTGCCCGACTATCGAAAGAGATAGTGTCTGGGGTCTTAAAGGCTTGAAGGTGAACAAGCGGCCATCTAGCTCAGAAGCAATAAAGGCCACATGGAAGAAGCACACCAGCCTGTGCAATCACGAGGTGCCAAAGGGACCAGGTATAAGGCATCATGCAATATATATATATATATATATATATATATATATATATATATATACACACACACACACACACACACACCATAGTGAATGAAGGGGGAAGTGCAGAGTGGAGACCCAAAGCCCACTTGTCAGCCACTGGAGATCCCCTCATAGAGGGGTTTAGGAGAGGAGATGGGTCAGTCAGGGTGCGATGTAGTACCGATGAAGAACACAGCTTTCCCCCAGATCCTGGATGCTTCCTCCCGCCACCTACCATGATCCGAATTCTACCTTGCAGGACTGGATAGGGCAGAGGTTGTACACTGGTGCATATGGGAGCTGGAGGCACAGGGAATCCAGGGTGGATGATACCTTCAGGACTAGGGGTGTGAGGGCCGATGCTGGGAGAGTGGAGGGTGAGTGGGTTGGAAAGGGGGAACTGATTACAAGGATCCACATGTGACCTCCTCCCTGGGAGATGGACGGCAGAGAAGGGGGGGGGGGGCGGTAGACTCTGGATAGGGCAAGATATGACAAAATAACAATCTATAAATTATCAAGGGCTCATGAGGGATGGAGGAGCGGGGATGGAGGGGGGAAAAAAAGAGAACCTGATGCAGAGGGCTTAAGTGGAGAGCAAATGCTTTGAAAATGATTAGGGCAAATAATGTATAGATGTGCTTTATACAATTGATGTATGTATATGTATGGGTTGTGATAAGAGTTGTATGAACCCCTAATAAAATGTTTTTTTAAAAAGTACTAAATCTAAAAAAAAAAAGAGTGGCTGAATTACAACACTAACTGAACCCTCTACTTAGAATGATTTCTGATGTTAATAGGAGAGCATGGATTGGGACTAAATGGGAACCTGAAAGTTACGGTGGAGAGGACTGTGCTACGCTGAGTTTTCTAGAGAAATAAATCAAACTACACTCAAATAACTTTATAGCAAAAATCAATTTACATCAGGAAGCCCAGCCCAGTTCAACTCAAGTCCATGGGTCAGATGCTAGATGAAGTCCCCTTTAGACTCACCCAGCTTCCAGCCAATGAAGCAAAGGCAAAGCAGGAATCGGGAAAATCACAGGCCAGTAGGGGCAAGAGCATCTGGATGTAAGGTCAGCAGGAAGAGGGCAGGGCACTGCAGCTCCTATGATCAGCAGGCCGGCTCGGCCATGAATCCTAGAGATGCAGAATCAAGGTAAGCAGGATGGAGGGAGAGGGAAGGAAAGTTGTCCATGGCATCTCTCTAAATTGGGCACCTCCTCCAAGGAGAGGGCCTTATTGAGATTGAACTCTACCCATACTTTCACAGAGATGCATCAAACTGATATAAAATCGAACCATCATAGGGACACACGGAAAGATTATTCTCAGAAATATCAGAACATGGATCCTTGACATGCCATTGAGTTACTTCAGCCAACAACACTACCACTCACATCTGAAGAGTTTAATCCATCATTAGTAAAGCCATTGTCCCCTCCACCTGCACTTGAGCTTAGCCCAACTTTCCCTGCTGATAGGGAACCTCGAGTTGTATCTGGAGCATTCCCTGCAGCAGATGCCTTGCAAGATAATGCTGACACTTGCTGGGAAACACCTTCGACACTCATGCCTGCTTCGACACTGCCTCTAAACTTGTCTCAGTAATCCCAAAGGTGACCTCCAAATATTGATCCAGAAAGAGCTGTGCTATCCTCTTAAAGGACTGCTAGCATTTTCTAGTATGTACAGGCAGAGACCCGAGGAATGTGTGCGGGAGTGAGATGATGATGCAAGGAGCGAACGGTTGCATCAGTCTGAATGTGTTGACGTGGACCAACTAAGCACTGATCCTTCAGTCAGTGTTTCAGCACCAGACGTTAGGACAGAATCTAATAGTTTATCTGTTTGGTTTACTGAAGCAAAGCTTCTGCAGTGGCTTAGAGCAAGTTAAGTTGAAGTACCAGACCTAGCTTGGTATACTTTAGAGGATTAAGGGAATGGGCGTGTTTCAGGGCAGACCCATAGACTCACAAATGGAATGCACTGAGGACACACCTTTTCTCTCAGTGGGAAACAAATTTCTGAAGGGATCATAAGTATCTCTAAAGACTGCTGTGATTGATATTTTATTTTGAGCCAGTTTTGACAGTGGAAAATACCCTAATTAAGACGTTTGCACATAACATGGCTGATTGGGTCCCATGGTAGTAGGCGGTAAGCAGTAGCATTTAACAGAGACAAGGTGGGTGTGGTTGCCAAATGGTTAGCAGAGTCAAAGAAGTAACAGAATAGCCTGATTTGTATGGCATTGGATACCTAAGCAGAGTGTCCCTAGGAGTGAAATAAATGAGAAACCTACCAAATCTATCATTGATCTGTACAAGTTGAAAAATTCTAGGCCAGTTGAATAGCAGTCTAATTCAAATAGCCAGATATAGAGTCGCAAATGCTCGATCAATTCCCAAAAATTGAGCCAGTTCACAAACCCTTCATTTACGGGGAAGCCAGGTCCCTTTGAGGAAGGCACCCACTACACTAATAAAAAAAATGCATAGTTAGCCTTTCTCCCAGGCCTGCCCAGTGGAAACTGCGCCTTTTATAAGTGACAATTCATTGGAGAAAGGAAATAATCAGACGTTGGGGATGGTTACTGGACATTGGCTCCAAACTGACATTAATCTAAGTGACCCTAAATTTAAGGTCCCACAATCAGACTAGGAGCATATAAAGGTCAAGTTATAATGGAGTCTTAGCTCAGGTTGATCTCACAGGGGATCCAGTATGAGCCCAAACCTATCCTATAGTAATTTCCCTGTTCTAGAACACATAAATGGAATAGACAGACTCACTGACTGCCAGTACCCCATATGGCTACCTGACTCTAGAACATGGACTACTATGGCAGGGGCAGGAGTGGAAGCTAGTAAAGCTACCTCTACTTAGGAAAATGGTAAAGCCAACGCAATTATGTTTTCCTGGAGGGATTGCAAAGATCAGGGTGCAAAGATTGCACCATCAAGGAATTGAAGAATATAGGGCTGGAGACCATTACTTCCGAACTGAGCTGTTGTCTATGGGGGGACTAGCAAACTCTAGACCTATGTGGTTTGTAAGGGTCCAGGTATAAGCTGTGCTTACACACACACAAGCACCAGCAGCGGTTAAGCCAGTTTTTAGTGTGGGGTTTTTTAATCACTTTATTAGGGGCTCTTACATCTCTTTTATAACAATCCATACATCAGTGGAGTCAAGCATATTTGTACATATGTTGCCATCATCATTTTCAAAACATTTTCTTTCTACTTGAGCCCTTGATATCAGCTCCTTTTTTCCCTCCCTCACCCACCCTCCCACCCTCAAGACCCTTGATAAATTATTATCGTTTTCCTATCTTACACCATCTTCTGTCTCCCTTCACCCACATTGCTGTTGTTTGTCCCCCTCAGGGTGTGGGGGTTATGTCTACATCATCATTGTAATCAATTCTCTGTTTCTCCCCCTTCTCCCCCTACATTCCCCCTAAGTGGCCTACGCTGATAGTATTGCTACTCCCATTACTGTTCCTGATGTGTTTATCTGTCCTGGATCCCGTGTGACAAGAGCTCTTATCTGTACCATCTGGTCTAGCTAGATTTGTAAGCTAGAACTGGGATTTGTAAAGTAGAAGTGGGGTCATGATAGGTGGGTGGGGTGGGGTGCGGGAAGCACTAAAGAACTAAAGAAATGTGTGTCTCGTTGGTGCTGTACTGCACTCTGGCTGACTTGTCCCTCCTGTGAGGGATGTCCAATTGTCTACAGATGGGCTTTGAGTCTCCATCCGACTCCCTTCATTCACATCATATGATGGTTTGGGGTCTCCTGATGTCTGATACTGTTAGATTCCTCAGGTGGAAATACCTGGGTCATTGGCTTCCCATGAGAATGAATTCACACCGAAGCCTGGTTTGTGATCCAAGTGAATTTTTATAAAGGATAGAAGTGTAAAGGTGAAACTGAGGTACAGGGAGGAAGACAGACATAACTGACAGGACAAGGAAAGCAGAAACAGAAATAGCTTTATTAGGTGGGGCAGTAGGGCGGCTCCTGCGGCTCCCTGCCGAGGTTTCGTGACCTAGGCGGACAGGTCAGGGAAGTCCCATTCAGCAGCTGGGGGCGAGGGTTTTTACAGGGGTAGTGAGGAATGTATGGCGATTAGCATATGGGGTCTGGAGATCTGGAGAATTGCTTGTCATCTCCTTGCAATTCTGACTTTTCAGGGCCCTCCACTGGGAGGCGTGGTTGACAGTACTGGTTGACTCCATTGACTCAATTAAGCTCACCTGGCCTAGATTGAGGTCCTCCCAAGAGTACTGGCTTCGTCTCAACTGCCTGAATTTATTCATGCCATCCAGCCTGGAGCAGCTTCCCACAGTCTGTAAGGGTGGAGGGAGGCCTTGGCAGGTAGAGGTAGAGGTTTCTGCCTCTAGCTCCCTAACACTTTCTGATCCCATCTACACCTTGTGATCACACAGGCTGGGCAACAATTTTATTAGAGCATAGATAGAATCATTTCCAAAGAAAGTATGTGAGTCCTTCTGGCATGGTGAAAAGGATACCTTAAGCATAGATAAAATATGCTTTGCTCCCGGAATGTAGTGGGGGCCCCTTTCACAAATTAAGAAGGGTCATTCATTGTCTAGGGGAAGACTCCTAGTTTCTAAAAGACAGTTTTAAAGGGGAGGAGTTTGCCACTCCACAGATGTACAATTAGCTTTCTAATTAGTTATTTAGACCACCCTTGAGGCTCTTTAAATTGCAATCTCAGCTTTTGTCTCTGGATCAGTGTGCTGTCAGATTTATCTCCAGCAGCACTGCTGTGTGAGGACATTCATTAGGGCCTAGCTTCAAGGTTGACCTGCTTACTAACCTGTTCTCACAAGGTCTTCTGTTAATTCACATATTGCATGCAGAAAATGCCTCTTCTGTCCCTGTCAATTTGGTCAGTGCAAAAAACAGGTGGATCTTTGAGAATGGCAGGGGGTGCCTGGAAACTTATCCAGGTGGTGACTCCAATTGCAGCTGCTGTCCCAGAAATGGTTTTATTGCTTGAGTAGATTAATATCTCTTCTAGTATCTGATAGCAGCTACTAACTGGGCAAATGTGTTTTTCTCAATTCCAGTTTTAAAGGAGCAGCACAAGCAGTTTGCCTTTAGCTGTTGTGGCAGTTAGATGTTATGTCAACGTGACCCTGTGGGAAACTGTAGCACTAGTCCCACCTATCAAACAGGTTACAGCCTGATGACTCCTCCTAGGGGATATGAACTTTCAAATAAGAAAGACAATGAGAGCAGCAAGAGATGATAAGCAGCACTTGAGAGGGGATTGAGGGGCAGCTGGGAGGAGGAGGATGACCAAGCAGCACACACTGCAGAGAACAGCGCAAAAGAGTTACTGAAAGGGATAGCACTTCCAGACCACAGGATTGTCACCATAAAGATAGGTAGACACAAATAGACTACAACGAGAGAGCAGAAACACCAGCCAATTAGAACCGCTTAGGGCATCTCCTCGGCCGCCTGAGGGGAGATTCCCGGGTCTTTGAATTGGGAAGCTAGCTGAGGGGGTGGGGGGTACGTGCCAGTGGGGTGTGATGGAGCAAAAGGATCATAATTCGAAGTGACCAGACTGGGACCAGGGAAAATAAAAATATAAATTTCTTTGGCTTCCTGCCAAGACCAGAAGACTGCCAGTGGAGATCCCCCATCTAGGACTCACTCCTAGTAGTGGGTACTTCACAGCTTACTGAGCCTCACAGGGCTGAGAACAGGGCAGCTGAAAGCAGGTGTTAAGTGATTAACACCAAGAGCTCCAGCCCCCTCCTGAGGTACCACTCAGCACAACCCCTGATCGGAAGACACCCCAAAGGCCTGGTACCTTAAATAATTGGGCCACTCTGAGGATTTATTTTCATATTACTTGTTACACATACCTGGATTGCATACACCTGACTCATTGACTAAGTATTTGCATCACAAAACAAGAAGCTGGAGCAGGTTTGGCAGGCAGAACAGGTTTTACAAGCCCAGGCAAGGAATTTATATAAGGGAGTTTATATATATCATTTGTATGATATGTTACTTTACGTTTTTTCCTTCCGATCTCATTGGTTTATTTCCTAGACCCCTAACACCCCATCTACCTACTAGTTCGCACCCACAACAGAGACTAAGCTCTGTGTGAAGCTTAGTGTCCCGGACAAACATACATTAACAGCTCTCCTGCATCTTATGCTAGTATGATTTTTCCTATTACTATTATTAAAACTGTCATCTCTTACCCCTTTTCTTTCATTTTCCTTTCTTTAGTCTAAATATCCAAAGTTTTACTTCACAACATCATTAACCTGTCTTTTAGTTTCACTGTACTGATCATCAAAATTTGTCTTACATTTTCAGACTCATAAAACCAAAGACTAATACTACTATCACAATATTTAAAATTGTTTTTGCTCTCAAATACTAGCACCCATTGATCCATCGTTGCAAATGAAGCATTTCAGGCCCAAATACCCCTTCCTTTAACCTACTATATAACACTACCTGATCCTCCACCCTCTTTTTTAACCTACTGCTTCCTTCACTCTCCCAACACTCATAACATTTCCTCCCCAAATTTCATATGACTCCCTTAACACATAAATTAGCAACCTCCCTCAGACACTTAATACAAACTATCCATTAGCCCTCTACTGCACCACCTAATAGAGTTAACCAGTTCCAAATAACATCGCCTACATAACACTCCCAATAGACTCCAAGATGACAAGGAAACAACAGAAGATATTAGTCACACACACACACACACACACACACACAACAAGAGAAACATAAACAAATAACCAAATAGCAATCAGACTTAAATGTAATACCTGAAACTGTACAAGTTATGGATTTCCCAGAAAAAGAATGTAAAGAATGATGTTTGTGCTCATGCAACAGCTGAAAGAAGTCTGAAAGGAAAAATAAAACAATAGAAAAGCTATAACCTCATTAGAGAAACAAACAGAAACACAAAAATCAAACACTATAATAGCAGAATTATAAAGCAGCGGTGTCAAACTCAATTAAAAAGCGGGCCATTTGGTGCAACAGGCAAGATTCACATGGGCCACATCACATTTACAAATTTTGTTCAATTTCTATTTTGAAGTGAGGATTCAGGAATATGGATAGGATAATTAAAATACTATAATAGCTTTTATTTAATGTATTTATAAAACTAAAATTATTGTTTTACCCTTAACTTGACAGTGCTTTCCTTCTACTAGTTTTCACTACGTCTTATGTTGTGACCGGAAAATATAACAAGGTAACTAATAAAAAACACCAAGATTTGGGCAGCTGACAAACGTGATGCACAATTGTAATGGTTTCCCTCTAAAAATGTTCACTAGCACTGCTGCTAGGTATGATCATAACAGCACAACCCAGAGTGCTATTTTTCACCTTTTCACTATTGGGATCTCTTTACATTATGTGACACTGAGAATGGCAGACAGATCGCTTCCAATCATCACTGGAACTAGGTCAGTGCATTTATACATATCCACAGGCCCCCCAGAAAGCACTGGGCCACATGTATACTCATCTTCAGATAAAGGGTTAACGAGGGAATTGTGTGTACGGTATTGCCTCGATCTCCCCTAAGTGCTATTTTCTTCATAACAATTTTTTCTATTTTCATTTTATTTCAGAGCATCGCAGGCCACAAAAACAGCTCCTCAGGGGCTACATGCGGCCGACAGGGCCAGTTTGACACCCCTGCTATAAAGGAAAAGCGGGAGGCTGTAAAAAAAATAGAGATACAGAATTGAAGAGATAGAAACCCAAATTAGTGAACTGAAAGACAAATCTATAGATTCCAATCAAAAGGAAGGACAAATAACCAAAAAATGCAAAAGAGACTGAGAAAAGCTTGATAATAATGTGGGACACCATTAAGAGGAACAACCTGCATCTTGTAAGAATTCCAGAAGAGGAAGAAACAAACAAAGTTACATCCACACAGAGAATAGTCCAAGAGCGCCAGCCAAAGAACTTTGCTCAATGTCTAAAAGAGAAAAAGACGATTGTTTAGGAAGCCAAAAGAACCCCAGCCAGGAGAGATTCTAAAAGGCAAACTCCACGGCATATTGTAGTCAAGATGTCGAACATCAGAACGGAAACAACAAACAATCTAAAAGCACCTAGAGAAAAAGATCAATTACACACAAAGGTTCAGCAACTAAATATGGTGGTATAATACAATTATTTCAAGACAAGAAAAGCCAAAAGCAAGACCACCATTACAAAAAATACTCAATGAAGTACTGTGGCCAAAAAAACCAACAGCAACAACACACAAACCTGAAACCAACATTCAAGACAATTCCTCACAAAAACCAGCACACACAGAACAACACCCAGAGCAAGGGAACGACACAGGAAGAACAAAGAAACTGAACACAATACACATCCAAACACACAACACACGCATATATAAACCAAAATGGTGGAAACAAATACACATACATGTCAATAATTTCACTGAATGTTAATGTACTAAATACACCAGTACAGAGACAGAGAGAAGCTGAATGGATAAGAAAGCAAGCCCCATCAATATGCTGCCTACAAGAAAAACACCTCACAAACAGAGACTTGAAGACATTAAAAATCAGAGGTGGAACAAAAGCATACCCAGCAAACAGCAACAAAACTCAGCAGGGGTAACAATATTAATCTCCAAGAAGATAAACTTCAAGGTAAACAACATAACGAGAAAAGATTGAATACTACATAATGATAAAGGGAAAAATAGCTCAGAAAACCATAACTTTAATAGTCATCTATGCACTCAATGAAATACCTTTGAAATACATCAGATCCTCATAGAATTGAAAAAGGACCAAGACACATCGACAGTAAGAACAGAAGACTTCAATACACCACTCCCAAAGAAAAAAAAATGTCAAGAAAAAAGGCAATGAAGACCAAAAAAAGTTTAATAACACAATCAATAAAAACTATCTTGGATGTATGAGCCCCTAATAAAATGTTTTTTTAAAAAACTATCTTGGAGGGAAGATGGTGACTGAGTAACACATACCAGAGGGACTCCACAGAAATCAACCCAGGAGAGCTACTAAGAGGGAAATTCAACACTGCTGGGTCACAGGAGGCGCATCATAAAGATAAGTAGGCACAGATCCACAAGGTTTGAAGGGACTGGCGGGCCCTCAAAGTTTAGTATTAAGGTAGTAGATAGACATTGGGCCTCCATTCAAGTACTGCCTCAATGCAACACTGTGTTCTATTAAACTGGCATTCCATGATGCTCACCTTCCCAACACAATCGATGAAGACAAATGAGTGCATAAGCAAATGTGGTGAAGAAAACTAATGGTGGCAAAAGATATAGTGTCTAAGGTCTTAAAGGCTCAAGGTAAACAAGCGACCATGTAGCTGAGGAGCAACAAAGCCCACATGGAAGAAGCACACCAGCCTGTGGGATTATGAGGTGTCAAAGGGATGAGGTAGGAGCCATCAAAGAACAAAAAATATTATCATTGTGAACGAGGGGGGTGCAGATTAGGGAACCAAGAGAGACTCATCTGTAGACAACTGGACATCCCCTTACAGAAGGGTTGGGCGAGACAGCCAATCAGGGTGCATTGTAGCAACAATGAAACTTACAACTTTCTTCTAGTTCTTTAATGCTTCCTTCCCCACCACTATCATGATCCCAATTCTAATTTACAAATCTGGCTAGATGAGAGGATGTACACTGGTACAGATAGGAACTGGAAAAACAGGGAATCCAGGACAGATGATCCCTTCAGGACCAGTGGCGAGAGTGGGGATACCAGGAGGGTGGAAGGAGGGGGGGGAGGGGAAACCGATTACAAGGATGTACATATAACCTCATCCCTGGGGAATGGACAACAGAAAAGTTGGTGGAGGGCGATGTTGGACAGTGCAAGATATTACAAAATAATACATTGCCAAGGGTTAATGAGAGAGAGGGCAGCGACGGGTGGGGGGGGGGAATGAGGAGCTGATGCCAAGGGCTTAAGTGGAGAGCAAATGTTTTGAGAATGATGTGGGCAACGAATGTACAAATGTGCTTGACACAATTGATGTGCTATGGATTGTGATAAGAGTTGTATGAGCCCCCAATAAAATGATTTAAAAAAATAAAGATTTATTTGAACATAAAAAATAGATATAACTGATGGCATATATTCAATCTTGTTTTGTTAGGTGCCACCCAGTCAGTTCAGACTCGGTGACCCTATCGACAACATAAGGAAACAGTGCTTGTTTCTTGTGTCATCCTTACACACGTTTTCTCTTTGAGCCTATGATTTCAGTCATGTCAATCCATCTTTTTTGCTGTGCCTTTTCTGTAACAAGCATTCTTTCAGGGACTGGTCTCTCCTGAAAACCTGTCCAATGTCCAACATCTTGCCATCCTTGTATCTAAGGAGCATTGGGGCTGTACTTCTTCCAAGACAGATTTGTTGTTGTTTTTTGGCAGTCCAATTACTTCCAATATTTTTCACAAGCACCATAATTCAAATACATCGATTCTACATTGATCTTCCTTAATCAATGTCCAATTTTTACATGTGAATGAGATGATTAAAAATGCCATGGCCCCCAAAAGACTGGACTGGAAAACGCTCCTAAGGGCCAGCAAACGATCCCTGAACTAATTACAAGCTTTTCTCTTGTGAACTGTTTTGTTCTGTTCTTTGTCAGTGGTTTGTTTTTGTTGTTTTTTTGCCTGGTTGTATACTGTTGCTTTGTTTTCCTCTGTCTTGTTTTCATGCATGTTAGTGTCTCCACAGGTCTGTTTGAATAGGACAGGCTGGATGAACTATCTGGAGGAAAAACAACGGGACCGACAGTTCCGGGGGGACTTGGGGTGGGGGGTAGAGGGGTATAAGGAAGTGGTGTTAACAAACCCAGGGACAAGGGAAAAACATGGGACCCCAAATGGTAGAGAAGGGGGAGTGGCAGGCCTGGTGGGAAATGATCAAGGGTAAGTTTGATTAGAGAAGAGGTATACTCTAGCCCAGGTGGCGATGAAGCATGGTAGTAGGGCAGGAGGAAGGTCAAGGGAGATGGAGGAAAGAGCTAGGAGTCAAAGGGCATTCATGGAGGTCTAGACAAAGACAGGTACATGCAAATATATATAGGAGGATGGGGAAATAGATCTATGTGTCTATATTTATAGGTCAAGTATTAAGGTGGCGGAAGGACCTTGGGCCTCTACTCAAACACTCCCTCAATGTATGAATACCTTCTTTTATTAAATTGGAACTCTATGATGCTCACTCTCCCAACACAACGGCTGGAGCCAAAGTGGGTGAACAAGTAAATGTGGTGAAGAAATCGGATGGTGCCCGGCTATTAAAAGAGATAGTGACTGGGGTCTTAAAGGCTTGAAGATAAACAAGCAGCCATCTAGCTCAGAAGAAACAAAGTCCACATGGAAGAACACACCAGCCTGTGTGATCGAGTGTTCCCAAAGGGATCAGTTACCAGGCATCAAAGAACAAAAAATCATATCATTGACTGCACACCTCCATGATAGGATCGCTGAAGACAAATGGGTGCATAAGCAAATGTGGTGAAGAAAGCTGATGGTGCCCGGCTACCAAAAGAGATAGTGTCTGGGGTCTTAAAGGCTTGAAGGTGAACAAGCGGCCATCTAGCTCAGAAGCAAATAAGCCCACATGGAAGAAGCACATCGGCCAATGCGATCCCGAGGTGCCCAAGGGACCAGGTATAAGGCATCATGCAAAAAAAAAAAACATAAGTGTGTGTATGTATGTGTATATATGTGTATATGTATATATGTATGTATATATGTATATATATATATCATAATAAATGAAGGGGGAAGTGCAGAGTGGAGACCCAAGGCCCAAGTGTCGACCAATGGAGATCCCCTCATAGAGGGGTTTAGGAGAGGAGATGGGTTAATTAGGGTGTGAGGTAGTATCGATGAAGAACACAGCTTTCCCCCAGATCCTGGATGCTTCCTCCCCCCAACTACCATGATCCGAATTCTACCTTGCAGGGCTGGATAGGACAGAGGCTGTACACGGGTACATATGAGGGTTGGAGGTACAGGGAATCCAGGGTGGATGATACCTTCAGGACCAAGGGTGTGAGGGAAGATGCTGGGAGAGTGGAGGGTGAGTGGGTTGGAAAGGGGGAACTGATTACAAGGATCCACATGTGACCTCTTCCCTGGGAGAGGGACAGCAGAGAAGGGGGGAAGGGAGACTGGATAGGGCAAGATATGACAAAATAACGAGGTATAAATTACCAAGGGCATACGAGGGAGGGGGGAATGGGGAAGGAGGGGGGTGGAAAAAAGAGGACCTTATGCAAGGGGCTTAAGTGGAGAGCAAATGCCTTGAGAATGATTGGGGCAGGGAATGTATGGATGTGCTTTATACAATTGATGTATGTATATGTATGGATTGTGGTAAGAGTTGCTTGAGTCCCTAATAAAATGTAAAAGAAGAAAAGAGAAAAAAATGATTAGGGCAAAGACTGTACAGATGTGCTTTATACAATTGATGTATGTATATGTATGAACTGTGAAAAGAATTGTATCAGCCCCAATAAATTGTTAAAATAAAAAAATTTTTAAAACAAGCAAAAAAAAAGATGTAAGTGTGTGTATGTATGTGTATATATGTGTATATATATGTGTATATATGTATATATATGCCATATTAAATGAAGGGGGAAGTGCAGAGTGGAGACCCAAGGCCCAAGGGTCGGCCAATGGAGATCCCCTCTAGAGGCATTTAGGCGAGGAGATGGGTTAATTAGGGTGTGAGGTAGTACCGATGAAGAACACAGCTTTCCCCCAGATCCTGGATGCTTCCTCACCCCAACTACCATGATCCGAATTCTACCTTGCAGGCCTGGATAGGACAGAGGCTGTACACTGGTACATATGAGGGCTGGAGGCACAGGGAATCCAGGGTGGATGATACCTTCAGGACCAAGGGTGTGAGGGAAGATGCTGGGAGAGTGGAGGGTGTGTGGGTTGGAAAGGGGGAACTGATTACAAGCATCCACATGTGACCTCTTCCCTGGGAGAGGGACAGCAGAGAAGTGGGGAAGGGAGACTCCTGATAGGGCAAGATATGACAACATAACGATGTATAAATTACCAAGGGCACATGAGGGAGGGGAGAAAAGGGAGGGAGTGGGGAAAAAAAAAGAGGACCTGATGCAAGGGGCTTAAGTGGAGAGCAAATGCCTTGAGAATGATTGGAGCAGGGAATGTATGGATGTGCTTTATACAATTGATGTATGTATATGTATGGATGGTGATAAGAGTTGTATGAGTCCCTAATAAAATGTAAAAAAAGAAAAAAAAAATGCCACGGCATGGTCAGGCGCAACTTGGTACTCAAAATATTGTTACCCAAATACATGTCTTCTGATTTCTTTGACTGCTGCATCCATGAGCATTGATTGTGGATCCAATCAAGACAAAATCCTTGACAACTTCAACCTTTTCTCCATTTATCATGCTGTTACCTACTGGTCCAGTTGTATTTTGGTTTACCTTATAGAGTAGTAACCCATACTGAAGGCTGCAATCCTTGACCTTCATCAGCAAGTGCTTCCATTTCTCTTCATTTTCAGCAAGCAAGGTTGTGACATCCGCATATTGCAGTTTGTTAATATGCCTTCCTCCGATTCTGGTGTCACATTCTTCATATAATCGAGCTAATCATACAGATTGAGTAAGTATGGTAAGACAATATAAACCTGACTAACACCTTTCATGATTTTAAACTATGCAGTATTCCCATGTTTGATAAATTACAGAATGGAGACATAGGTACATAGGTAGAAATTTTCAATTTCTGTATCACTAGCTTGAATGGTTGGTATGTAAATTTGAATAATCACAATTGTTTGGATTTCCTTACATGAGGATAGATTTTGCATCACAGACAGCATTATTCTCTAGATCTTGAAATGTCCTTTTTGACAATGCATGAAACACTATTCCTCTTGAATCTATCATTCTCAGCAAGCTACATTTAGATTCAGAATGGCCAATGCTAGTCCATTTTGGTTCACTAACACCACGAATATCTATTTCTGTCTTCCATTTCATTTTTTACAACTCTCAATTTTCCTAAATCCCTACATTCTAAGTTCCATTACTGTATATACTCAAGTATATGACCTGAATATCTGCTGAAGCACCTAATTTTAACACAAAAATTACATTAAAATGTGCTGAAAAACGTGCCTTACCCACATGGAAGAAGCACACCGGCCAGTGCGATCACGAGGTGCCAAGGGACCAGGTATAAGGCATCATGCAAAAAAAAACAAACTACGATATAAGTGAGTGTATGTATGTGTATATATGTGTATATGTATATGTATATATATGCCATATTAAATGAAGGGGGAAGTGCAGAGTGGAGACCCAAGGCCCAAGTGTCGGCCAATGGAGATCCCCTCATAGAGGCGTTTAGGAGAGGAGATGGGTTAATTAGGGTGCGAGGTAGTACCGATGAAGAACACAGCTTTCCCCCAGATCCTGGATGCTTCCCCCCCCCCCAACTACCATGATCCAAATTCTAACTTGCAGGCCTGGATAGGACAGAGGCTGTACACTGGTACATATGAGGGCTGGAGGTACAGGGAATCCAGGGTGGATGATACCTTCAGGACCAAGGGTGTGAGGGACGATGCTGGGAGAGTGGAGGGTGAGTGGGTTGGAAAGGGGGAACTGATTACAAGGATCCACATATGACCTCTTCCCTGGGAGAGGGACAGCAGAGAAGGGGGGAAGGGAGACTCCGGATAGGGCAAGATATGACAAAATAACGATGTATAAATTACCAAGGGCACATGAGGGAGGGGAGAAAGGGGAGGGAGGGGGAAAAAAAAAGAAGACCTGATGCAAGGGGCTTAAGTGGAGAGCAAATGCCTTGAGAATGATTGGGGCAGGGAATGTATGGATGTGCTTTATACAATTGATGTATGTATATGTATGGATGGTGATAAGAGTTGTATGAGTCCCTAATAAAATGTAAAAAAAGAAAAGAGGAGAAAAAATGATTAGGGCAAAGACTGTACAGATGTGCTTTATACAATTGATTTATGTATATGTATGAACTGTGATAAGAATTGTATGAGCCCCTAATAAATTGTTAAAATTAAAAAACAAAAAACAAAAAACGTGGCTTACACTCAACATATATGGTAATTGGTGTTTTCAGCTATCTCTTCTCCTTTTGAGTCATGTCCCATCAGTAAATGAAGGTCCTGAAGGCTTTACTCATGTAGGGTGTATTCCACCCACATCACAATAGACTCTACTTTGTGAAGGCAGTTCTCCTGGAGTCATACTGAGTGTCTTCTGGACTGAAGGCTCATCTTCTGGCACCATCTCTGACAATGTTGTTTCTACTCTTAAGGTTTTCTGTATCTGATTCACTCTGTTTGTCTCCCTGTGAGACATTCCTGCTGACAAGCCACTGGGAGCTACACTGATGGAGCCAGGGCCCTGGAGATGGAGGAGTCATATGGAGACCCATGACATCGCTCAGATGCTTCCACCACCACTGGATCCGGATTTTTCACCCACTGGCCTGTGATTTTCCTCATTCAACATCATTGCATGTGTTGCTTGAGTCTGAAGAGGAATTTATAGACTGGTATTGGACATATGGACTAATATCAGACTTATGGACTTGATCTGGACTGGGCAGGGATGTTTTCTCAATATACAGTTGCTCTTTTATATAAAGTTCTTTTTTATACACGAGTGTCTCCCTGGATCTCTCTACCTGGACTAACACACACAACCACCACAGTAAACCTGAGTCATGAATATCCCCGGGAGAAGCAGCTAGATTATGGGCCCCAAATGAACTCTAGCTCCAGCCCAAGAATAGTCAGTTCTGAAAACATGGCCCTGCTCAATACTCACTCACATGAAAAGATCACTGAAGAGTGTCCTACGCATTGTGGTGAGAAAGCAGATGGTGCCTGGCTCTCAAGTGGAATCGTGTTTGTGGTTTTAAGGTGTGTATTCAAATAAAAAGCCATCTAAGTAAGGAGTCCACTAAGCCAACATGGAAGAAAACCAGCTCGTATGAGTCAAAGATGACAATAAACTCAAATATGATGAAAGAAGTAATATCAGACCTAAAATTATGAACACCCAATTTGTGGAAGGCTATGGAGGACAGTGGGAGCCCAAAATCCATCTGCAGAATATCAAGACAAATTAAGCCACTGGCAGATCTCTAGTTACAGGCAAAGGTCTGAAATACTTACTACCAAACAAAAATCATTGTCATCCTGATTATGCTGGATCAAACTTGGTATTTGATCAGTTGACCTTCTAGATCCATCCTGAATTTGTTCTAGGTGTAAGGATCTCTTGCTTACTCCATGATAAAAACTTCTTCCCTGGCCTTTAAAATATTGATGGTGGTGGGTTAGGAAAAAAATGATGGTGGTGCTTTTTATTTGTCTTTATATATTGTCTTATCCATATCATTTTATTTTTTGTTATTATTTCTGTTGGATTTACCAGTTGAAGCACAGCAGTGGATAAATATAGTTAACTGATGAAAGGGTTTCTAGGAGATATAGGGGTGGGTGAGCAGGGATTGGGGAGGGTGAGGCTATTTCGGGAGTAAACAATGAAGGTGGGAGGGGGAGTGAGTACTAGGACTCAAGGTGATTACACAACTCAATTTAAAGATGATTTAACCATGGGAGTGGGGGGGTATAGAGAAAATATTCTGAAATTGTGGTAATGATTGTACAATTCTTCTTGATATGACTGAACTATTGAATTGTGTGAATGTGGATTAAAGAGAATTTCAAAACTTAAAGTACAATGCTTTCTGTAATATGAAAATATCTATATACCTACAAGGAAGCCCAATTAGTATGACTATTATTCTAATTTAAGAATAAAGAAATTGAATTCTACCAACTTCAGTCTGAACTGATCACAAATATAATCAAGATGCATTATTGATAATTGGAATGAGAGCTGGAACAAAGAGGGACAATAGTTTGAAACTATGGCTTCAGAGAAACAAAAGTTGCTGATTGCATGATAGAATTTTCTGAGATGGACTTAAATGCAATACCTTTTTCAACAACATAATGTGTACTTGGATAGACAGCATACAGAATGTATAGATAGGTCTCATACTGACTACCTCCATGGGAAGAGATGACAGAGAAGCTCAGTAATAGCAGCCAAAAGGCTGACTGTGAAACAGAACATCAATTGCTCACATAAAAGTTCAGGTTGATGTTGAAAATTAAAACATGCCCACAAAAGCCCCAATATGACCTTGCATATATCCCACCTCAATTTTATAGACACATCAAGAACAGCATTAAATATTAACAACACTGATGACAACTGATATGCTGTGGGATGAAATAAATGACAAGGTTATATAATAAGAAAGCAATATGCCAATAAAAAGAAAATAAAGCAGATATCAGAAGAGACCCTAAAACTTGCAGTTGATCATAGATCAACTGTAATAAATTTAAGAAATGAAGTTCACAGAAAATCACAAAGGGCAGATTAATGAGACAAAGTATCAAATATGCAGACTTGAAGTTAGAAAACCAAAAAGGAAGAACACACTCAACATATCTCATGCTGAAGGACTGAAAAAAAAAAAATCCAAGCATTGAGTTAAACATTAAGGATTCCTATGGGCAAAATATTGAACAAAGCAGGAAGTACCCAAAGATGATGGGAAGAACACTCACTGTACTGAAAAGTACATTCAGCTATTTTAAGAGGTAACTTCTGATCACAAACCAATGGTATTGAAGGAAGAAGTCCAAGCCCTATCAAAGGCATTCGCAAAAAATAAAGTTCCTGCAATTGGTCAATGGAAATGTTTCTTCAGCGAAGTAATATACAGGCTCGTCTATGCCTAAGAAATTTGGCACAAGGTTACAAGGCCAACTGAAAATCTGTGCCTACGTCAAAGAAAGGTGACACAACAGACTGCAGAAGTTATCAAACTTCTTATATTAATATCTGTTAAATCAACTTTTGCTGAAAAAAAATCATCAATGGTTACAATCAACAGAGTGCTGCCAGAAATTCAAGTCAGATTCAGGAGAGGATGTGGAACAAAGGATTTATCATTGATTATATGAGATGGATCTTGGCTGAACAAAGATAACAACTGTTGCTACTTGCGTTGTAAAGGTAACAGGGTACATAGATCATAACTATTGATCACATTTGGAAAAATGGGAATTCCTCAACCCTTGATCATCCCTGTACAAACCAAGTGGTATTTGAGGCATTCATTGGAGTAGAACAATATGGGGCTGTTTAAAAGGAGCTAATATTCATGTCAGAGCTGCTTTCTTTCGCCATATTTAATCAAAATATATGGTGAAGTAATAATCTAAGAACATATGAAGACAGGCCCAGGATTGGAGAGAGTGTTTATTAACAACTTACAATATACAGATGACACCTCAACTGCTACAGGTGAGGACCTGAAACACTTGCTGATGAAGATCAAGGGTTGCAATCTTCAGTATGGAATACAACTCAATGCAAAGGAAACCAAAACCCTTATAATCAGTAGTCAACATTATGGTAAAGACTAATATTATCTAAAATGTCATTCTGCTTGGATTGACAAGCAATGCCCATGGAAGGAGCAGTCAAGAAAACAAACAGTATTGCACTGGACAAATCTGCTGCACAAGACATTTTAGTGTTGAAGAGCAAGGGAGTCACTTTGAGACTGAGACCTGTCTGACCCAAGAGAGTGTGGCATTTGGGCATTAAGACCAGAGAAGAATGGATACATTTGAATCATGGTATTGATGAAGAACAGTGAGAAGACCAGGGACAGGCAGAACAAGTAGTCTAGAACAAATACAGCTAGAATGATCCTTAATGGTAAAGATGACAAGATTTCATTTCACATACTTTGAGCATATTGTCTCAAGATGTTGGACATCAGACTTGTTAAAATAGGGTAGTAAAAAAGATTCTCACAATGGACTGATAAAATGGTTACAAGTTCAAACCTAATTGTGAAGAGGCACAGGACGGTAGTATTTTGCTCTTTTGTACACTGGGTTGCTATGAGGAACCAACTAAATAGCACCTAAAAATGATCAGCTTAATGAGCTTGGTCTTCTCTTGATGAATGTTTCTTCTTGATTACATTTCATTGACTTACCTTCAATGCTACCTACTTCTGTAATCTTTTGGATTTTAATTTGCTGTGTTGGTATAATTTCTAATGTTTCATTTATTTTGTTATTGTAGTCGTCCCTGAATTTTCCCAAAGTTTTGTTTGCCTTGCAATATTCTCTATGTAAAATACCCAATTATTAACTATTAGGAAGTTCCCATGACATTTCTTCCTTAGAAAGGGTTTCTAGATCTTTATTTTGGTGAATTGTTTCTTTGGGTGAAATGAAATTGAATTCTTCAGTGTACTGTAATGGTACTATTTGTACTTAATTGGTGATTATATGTTGTTAGGTGCTAAGCACCTGTCTCCTTATGGGTGTGACACAGAACGGGAATGACTATAATTCTCTGTTCACTGCGGAGTGCAGTTGAGAACAGATTTAGAAGATGTTGGCCACTATCATTAGTCAAAAAGTGGCCCCCACCTGTAGGTAGAACTCCTATGGTAAATGGGTGGGGGGAGGGGGAGGGCTGGGCACCTGGGCTGCCAGCTATTGATATGGGGCAGTTGTCAGCTCATTGTTCTGATCAAACCCTGTTCACAAAACTTCATAATGTTCAACAGCAATGGGTACAAGAAGAAAATCTTCCAATGTTGATTATAGTGATGATTTCACATTAAACACAAATTTCATAATGGATGTGTTGTAATGTCAGTTGAGAATTTACTAGTCTCGTGTCTTCATATTTAGATTTTATTCAGCTTCTTGTAGTCAGCATTCAAATAATCTCTCTATCCTCTCCTCTAAAACTGAGGGTCCCTGGATTTTCATTCGTGTTTTATTTGGTCTTTCACATATTTCTTGTACAGGATCTTGGTAGTGTGTCTGTTTGGGCCAGGTCCGGACCAGGCAGCCCCTTGCACCAGCCTCTCAAGAAGACAAATGACCTGCTGAACTTCAAAGCAGCTGCCTCCAGCATGTCACAAAGCTTACCCCCGGGCAGAACACAGACTCCCCCCCAGCGTGCCAGGAAGCAAGTTTGCTGAGAACAAGATGATTTATGGACAGGTCATCTCCTGCTCCGAAACTTGCAGCCGCAGTACAAAGAACCTCCCTTCCCCTTACCGGCCCATATGCCTTTAAGCTCATATAATATGTATATATCCTGCCACCCTAGCACCATGCGCGACTTCCTTAACCTATTCTTGTTGGGTTGCGGAATCCATCTGGGAGTTCTTTTCCCTCAATAAAATCTTTCTCTTTCACTCATTTTTGTCTGAACCCTGCCTCTGTTCTGTGACTCTGTCTCAATCTCTCGGTGTCTATTTAATCTTGGCAGAAGTCCTTCTTGATTATCTTTTAGTTCTATTTCCACATGACTTTTTGGAAAAGCTTTACTCACTTACTTAACATTTCATCATTTCATAATTTAAAATATAGTAGAGATGACCAAAACTACAGCCCCAACAAACACTTATGGGGTTGCTGAGTTGAAAATCTTAAACAGCACCCAACATGCACAGCAACAACAATCTAATACTAAGTTTTTATTTAATTAAAGAACACTTCATCATTGTACCTGTTTACAGAATTAGTTTCGCATTCAACAATTCTTAATTTGTTTCTTTTGTGACATTAGTTGTAATCCCTTAAACATCCTTTTTGGGTTCCCATTTCACCCTCTTCCTGCCTTCTGAACTTGGCTTTTAGCAACATTTCTTCTCATATGATTGTCAGTATACTTTGTTCTCATGAGTCCTCACAAGTGTTACTATTTTACAGGTCTGTCCAGTATGGCATAAAAATGATCTCTGGGAATAGGTTCATTTTCAGGTTTGACGGATGTTTAAGGGTTATAGTCTTAGGGGGAGAGGGGATTCTCTACCTGTCTTTATCAGACCAGTGAAGCTGGTCTTTTCTCTCCTACTCTGTTCAGGATCTTCGATTTTTACTAGAGTGGTAGCCAGGAACCTTCCAGTTCTCCTCGTCTTAAGGTTAGAGAGGTTGTGGGATACAGAAAGGTTTTCCCCAGGTTGTCACAACCTTATTATGACACATGGTAAATGACTGTACACTTGGAGGTCAGCTGCTTAGAGGGTATCTTGTCACAGGTGTATCCCCAGTGTTTCCCCCTTCCTATTGTGTGTGTATTCCTAGCTCGTCCCCTTCCTGTCACACATAAACCTATTGTACAGCCCCTTCCTGTCACGCATATGGTTACCTGTCACTAGGGGGCTTGAATGTCCTCAAAATGTATATACAGCATGATTAGAAATATGATACATTTTCTCTCTGTGTGTGGACCTGGCTGTTGAGATCATGGCCGTCCTGAAGGTGAGCAATTGTATACTTTATTTTGTCTGTTGTCTCTTTAATTTTACCCCTCAATTACACAACTGGACCCGTTTGATTGTGGGAGTTGGTACCCCTCAGGAGGTAGGAGTTCATGTGGTCCAATAGTTCTTTAACCTAATTGTTTGGGTCTTTGATTTCAACTCTTTTCCAAATGGAAAGAGACTAACAGTTGGAACTTAACTGGTCACCACGCAAGCTTATAAGACTCCCTGTAACTGCTACTCATCCAAATAAAATGCAAAACATTCGGTTTAAAGACTGTTACACCAATTGCCCTAGACAGTCTCCAAACTATGGTCTTTACCCTTCCAGTCCAGTGCCTCAGAACTTGAAGGTGTTTTTGGATATGAATAAGTTTTCATAACTTTGTACCCTGTATGCTCTATCACATACGTGGACATATTGACATATTTACAGTACAAATAAGTATATCAAAATAGTCCCTGCCACACAGGTATACTCCCACAGACCACCAGTTCAACTCATATCTACCTATATATATACATACACTTATAAATTATTATTTGCTTTCACTGTTATTTCAAAATGGTGATTGGTATCTTTAAAAGGCATTTGAATCCAAAAACACAAGTAAATAGATAATGAATGATTGACTACAAGCTAAGCAACTCTAAGAATTGCTGGCAGTTCCCAAAAGCTGAGAAAAACGATATACGGACCTCCCTTATTTCAGAGAGAGAACAAGGTGCTGTCAACACTTGCCTTCAGATTTCTGGCCTCCAGAACCGAGAATAAACTTCCCTTTGTTTTAAGCTACCTTGCTTATGGCATTTAGTTGTTGCTGATGCACAAGTTTATTGATAGTCATGTGCCAGGCTAGCCATTACTGTCTGCCTTCGCAAATCAGATGATAAACAATTGTGGTTACACATTAAATATAGCAAGAGGTCTTACACATCATCGTAACTTGCTTGTGTGAAACATTAATAAATATTCAAGAATCTTGGGCTTCTTGGCTTCACCAGGAATGCTACAGCATCCCTGCCGAATGTAAGACCCATGAGGGTCTGCCTTCTTCTTGTACAGCCAAATGCAACTGTGTTTGGGGGGAAAAGAGGAAAAAGACTCAAAGGTAATTAACAAACCACTAATATAAAATGTTATATATATGGATAGAGATTACTGCAAGGATGAGAATTCTTAGGATTCTAATAAATTCTTAGAAATGAGCACTAAAACTATGTAGTCAAGTAATTCTGGTTTTACATAAAGAATGCCTGTAATTTTAACAATTAAACAGTGGTGTCAGGTAGATGGAAAGATGTACAGATGTCTCCAAGAGCTGGACTCTGTCTAAATGTGAAGCTATGACAGCATATGTTCCAGAATTCCTTGTCTGATTAACTGTTCACACTTCCAACGAGGTAAAAAATGCTGAGGGAAAAAAGGGACACAGAAAAGAAATTATTGGAAAATAACCTCTTGGATTATATTTTACATCAATAAAAAACAAACTAATAGCTTATTTTAAAATTCCAACAGTGATAGATCATAATCAACTCAACAGCAACAAGTAGTTAATAAGGAATTAAGTTAAGTTTACTATATTTATTGCTTTATTCAAATTTTGTTAAAGCTATTGGTATTTTAATCAGAATTACTTAAATGAATTGTATAGTTTAAATTAAATTCAATAAGAAACTTGTAAACACAGAAGTGGTTTTTTGCCCAACTTTAATAAACCCTGAATTTTCCAGGAGTGTAACTAGTATATATTTTTTTTAAAAAAAGAAGAACTTATGAATTAAGGACATCAGGTATAATGAATAACTATACAGACAACTTACAACAAAGATACAAGAGATCTAGTAAAACTAGGTAATCTTGGAACCTTGAGCTTCAGAAGAAATTATAGAAAAGTGGACTGAAAACTAACTAGAAGATGAAGGGAAACAAAAGTGGTGCAAGAACAGACAGGTGAATTGTCAGCTAGCCTGACGCATTCCATCCAGACAGAAGCCTGGCACATTGGTAGCTGGCACTAAGAAAGGATCCTCACTTGTTTCCCACACCCTCCTGATATCACAATTGCCAGCCCCTACCTTCACCCATACACCAGACAGAGATATCCTTGTAAGTCCATTTCTGCTTGAAGACAAAGCTATGCCCTCATGGTTTAACATCCCCATGCCTAGAGATGGATTATCACCCCCATGCCCAGAAATGCTTGAGATTCTCCTCATAGCACTAGCAAAAAATACAATGCTGGATCCCTCGCTGCTCTTGGACACGTGGAAAGTTCCCCCATGATTAGCCATTCTGACCCAGCTGCTTCTCTACCAGAAAGATTCCCCTCAGCTATCACCTAAGCTGTAAAAACACCCTACTGGATCAGGTGCGTGGACCACAGAAAACAGATAGGCCTGCCAAGCTCCATCTGGAATCAATATTCAATGCCCTAGAGGCTGTGACCTATACAAAAAGGTCCTCACCCCAAGTTTTCTCTTTGTTTTTCCTTTTCCTTCACTTCCTTTTATTTATTTTAATCACTTCTGCACTCTGCTTTCTTCTTTATTTCTGCTTCTACTTCTATTCTTTCCATTTTAATTTACTTTTCCAGTTCCCTTCCTTTCCTTTTTTATGTTTTGATTAGCTTCTCTTTTATTTTTCTCTACCTTGGTTTTTGACACACACACACACACACACACACACACACACACACTTCTAGTTATTAAATTCCTTTCACTTGCTCTTGTTTGTCCGCTGTCTCTTGCTGGTTTCTTTTTCAAAAATTATTTCTTCGTTGGCAATTTTTTTTGTCCCTTCCTGTTCTACCTGACAGTGGACAGCAATCGCAGGCCTAGCCACCTCTATGACTGTAGTCATACCTATACAGTGACAGACACTACATACTCCTGTACCACCTGATCATCTTTACGTAAGTGAGACCACCAAACAAACCATTGCTAACTGTGCTATAATAACAACAAACAGTACCACACACATTCTCAAATTATCCTTTACAACAACCAGTAGATAGGTGGAGTGGCTGCAGTCTCAAATACTAAGATCAATTAAACACAAAAACACTAATACTACAACATCTCAGTGGCAAAGGCAATTTAAGTTTATATGAAGAAACAAGACAGAACAGCTGAAGCACATGACCAATATAGAGCTAGAAGACCTTTTTTCAGGAAGAAAAGGCATTGAAATTACCTGATAAACTATTAAAAATTATACTTTTATACTATCAATGAACCGGGAGAAAGGAAAGATTGCGAAGCTAAAGAAAAACTGAACACACACACACACACACACACACACATAGAGTAATTCAGGAAAGCACTAAAATAACACATCAATTGAAACTAGAAACCGTACACCACAGCAAAGAGAAATTCAGAAGATTAATACTAAGATGAGAGAAACAGATAACGCATTAGAAGAGCAAAGGACTTTGCGAGTAGAAGGAGGCAGGGGAAGGGAGTGGTAAGCAAACAACGCCAAAGACAGGGGAATAACTAAGGAATTAAAATCAACAATGAGGAGGACATAGAGATCCTGGTGGTGTTGGGGTAACAGCAATTTAGCTGAGAAGAACTACTAAGGTGGAAGAAGGGTGAGTGTGATGGTGAGGTAGAAGAAAGGTAAAAAGAAACAGGAAAGATCTAGGAAGCAAAGCTATAGATAGAGGTATAAGCATAAGTGTGTACCTATGTAAATACATTAATTCATAAAAATAGAGGTATTGGTCTATGTACATCATATATGGCAAGACATTGATGTAGTAGATGGACGTTAGGTCTCTGCTCAGGGCCTGCCTTCAATACAAGAATACTTTGTTCTAAGAACCTGGCATGTTGTGATGCTCACCCTCCTGGCATGATCGGTGAAGACAAAATGGGTGCACAAGCAAATGTGGTAAAGAAAGCTGATGGATTGCCTGCAACAATGATGCAAAAATAGAGCGATACTGGGGATGGTTCAGGACTGGATGGGGTGTGCTCTCTTGTCTAGAGGGTCACTGTGAGGTGGAGCTGGTTCGACAGCACCCGACCACCACAACAACAGAAAACTAAGACTGGCTCTGACAAGTGTCAGATGCTGCTCACCCAGGCTTGGACATTAACTTTCCATCGCATTAAATGTAATCGCTTGGTGTCAGAGTTGGAGAAGCTGCTATTCATACTCTAGTGATCAAGTGTTATGTGAGAAAATTACTTGTACATTTACTAGTTTGCTATTCATACCTTATTTCAGTTTAGCTTAATAACCCATTCCCTTGTTTTCTTTATCTCTGGGGAAAATAAGTATCACTAATTGGAGCAGGATATGTGAAAGTACTGCAAAAATAAAACACACCATGCTAATATTAAAAAAAAAAAAGAAAGCTGATGGTACCTCTTCTAGCAAAAGATATAGCATCTGGGATCTGAAAGGCTTGAGGTTAAACAAGCAGCTGTCTAGCTGATAAACAAACCCACATGGAAGAAGCACACCAGCCTGTGTGATCATGAGATGGGATCAGGTAACAGGCATCAGAAGACCCAAAACACACACACACACACACACCCCAAATCCATCTGTAGATAATGGAACATCTCCTTGCAAAAGGGTCACAAGGGATGAGTCAACTAGGATGCAGTATAACACCAATGAAATATACAATATTCCTCTGGTTCCTTGAGGTTCCTCACCCCCCACTACCATGACTCCAGTCCTGCCTTTCACTGTGGGCTAGACCAGAACATGTACACAGATACAGATAAGGAATAACAATGGAAGTAGTGATACCAGGAGGGCAGGAGAAAGGTGACTCCAATGATTGACACATAACCACACCCCCACCCCAGGGGGACGATCAACAGAAACCAAGGGTGATGGGAGAGAGTGGTTGGTTAAGATATGAAAATAATAATAATTTATAATTTATCAAGGGGTCAAGGTGGGGTGGGGAGGGAGGGGAAAAAGAGGGACTGATATTTTGACCCTGGCCTCTAAACCCCTGATAAGGCCTGACCGTGGCAGCCCGCTCTCTGCTGGCTCCTCTAAGCCCCATGTCCATCACATGGCTGGTTCATTTTCTGTCAGCGCCCACGTAACTGACATATCTCCCCCACTTGCCTGAAAAGACAGCCAGGAGATCACCTCGCTAGGGTTTGGGATCAACGGTGGCCCTCTCTCCTTTGGGGACTGCCTACACCAGCGGAGCTCTTAACACTGGTCTCACTTCATGCCCTGCCTTGCCCTAGGGGCTAACTGACCCTGGGGCACAGCAAGGCCAGTATCATCACAAGGGCATAAGGACTGCACCTCTTGGCCTCCTAGTACAATCCTGCCCCTTGAGAGTCCCTGGCGTCTAATAGTAAGGGCTCAAATAGAAAGTAAATGTTTAGAAACTATCTAGGTTAACTAGCGGGCACTTGGACTATGTAAGTTACCTAGTGGACACTTGGAATATCTAGGTTAACTAGCGGACACTTGGACTATCTAGGTTTACTAGCGGGCACTTGTACTATCTAGGTTAACTAGCGGGCACTTGCACTATGTAGGTTACCTAGCGGGCACATGGACTATGTAGGTTACCTAGCGGGCACTTGGAGTATCTAGGTTACCTAGCCCGCACATGGACTATGTAGGTTAACTATAAGGCACTTGGACTATCAAGGTAACCTAGGGGGCTCTTGGACTATGTAGGTTACCAGCGGGCACTTGGACTGTCTAGGTTAACGAACGTGCACCTGGACTATTTAGGTAACCTAGTGGGCACTTGGACTGTCTAGGTTACCTACCGGTCACTTGGACTATCTAGGTTAATGAACGGACACTTGGACTATGTAGGTAACCTAGCGGGAACTTGGACTGTCTAGGTTACATAGCGGGCACTTGGAGTATCTAGGTTAACGAACGGGCACTTGGACTATGTAGGTTAGCTAACAGGCACTTTAACTATCTAGGTTACCTAGCAGGCACTTGGAATATGTAGGTTACCTAGCGGACACTTGGATGATCTAGGTTAACTAGCGCGCACTTGGGCTATCTAGGTTAACTAGCGTGCCCTTGGACTATCTAGGTTAACTAGCGTGCACTTGGACAATATTAGTTACCCAGCAGGCACATGGACTATGTAGGTTACCTAGCGGGCACTTGGACTATCTAGGTTACCTAGCGGGCTCTTGGACTATGTAGGTTAACGAACGGGCACTTGGACTATGTAGGTTACCTAGCGGGCACTTGGACTATCTAGGTTACCAGCGGGCACTTGGACTATCTAGCTTAACGAACGTGCACTTGGACTATGTATGTAACCTAGCGGGCACTTGGACTGTCTAGGTTACCTAGCAGGCACTTGGACTATGTAGGTTAATGAACGGGCACTTGGACTATGTAGGTTAACTAGCGGACACTTGGACTATCTAGGATAGCTAATGGGCAATTGGACTATCAAGGTTACCTAACGGGCACTTGGACTATGTAGGTTACCTAGCGGGCACTTGGACTATCTAGGTTACCTAGCAGGCACTTTGACTATCTAGGTTAACTAACGGGCACTTGGACTATGTAGGTTGCCTAGCGAGCACTTGGAGTATGTAGGTTCCCTAGCGGGCGCTTGGACTATTTAGGTTCACTAGCTGGTACTTGGACTGTATAGGTTAACTAGCGGGAAATTGGACTGTCTAGATTACCTAGTGGGCACTTGGACTATGTAGTTTACCTAGCAGGCACTTCGACTATGTAGGTTAACTAGCGGGCACTTGGACTATCTAGGTTTACTAGCGGGCACTTGTATTATCTAGGTTAAATAGCGGGCACTTGCACTATGTAGGTTACATAGCGGGCACATGGACTATGTAGGTTACCTAGCCCACACTTGGACTATGTAGGTTAACTATAAGGCACTTGGACTATCAAGGCAACCAAGCGGACTCTTGGACTATGTAGGTTACCAGCGGGCACTTGGACTGTCTAGGTTAACGAACGTGCACCTGGACTATTTAGGTAACCTAGTGGGCACGTGGACTGTCTAGGTTACCTAGCAGTCACTTGGAATATCTAGGTTAATGAACGGACACTTGGACTATGTAGGTAACCTAGCGGGAACTTGGACTGTCTAGGTTACATAGCGGGCACTTGGAGTATCTAGGTTAACGAACGGGCACCTGGACTATGTAGTTTAGCTAACAGGCACTTTAACTATCTAGGTTACCTAACAGGCACTTGGAATATGTAGGTTACCTAGCGGACACTTGGATTATCTAGGTTAACTAGCGCGCACTTGGACTATCTAGGTTAACTAGCGTGCCCTTGGACTATCTAGGTTAACTAGCGTGCACTTGGACTATATTAGTGACCCAGCGGTCACATGGACTATGTATATTACCTTGCGGGCACTTGGACTATCTAGGTTACCTAGCGGGCTCTTGGACTATGTAGGTTAACGAACGGGCACTTGGACTATGTAGGTTACCTAGCGGGCACTTGGACTATCTAGGTTACCAGCGGGCACTTGGACTATCTAGCTTAACGAACGTGCACTTGGACTATGTATGTAAACAAGCGGGCACTTGGACTGTCTAGGTTACCTAGCTGGCACTTGGACTATGTAGGTTAATGAACGGGCACTTGGACTATGT
Source organism: Tenrec ecaudatus (assembly GCF_050624435.1). Taxonomy (NCBI): domain Eukaryota; kingdom Metazoa; phylum Chordata; class Mammalia; order Afrosoricida; family Tenrecidae; genus Tenrec; species Tenrec ecaudatus. The sequence continues at coordinate 1,556,794 of NW_027459449.1, read as the reverse complement.
AGGTTAACTAGCGGACACTTGGACTATCTAGGTTAGCTAACGGGCAATTGGACTATCAAGGTTACCTAGCGGGCACTTGGACTATCTAGGTTACCTAGCAGGCACTTTGACTCTCTAGGTTAGCTAATGGGCACTTGGACTATGTAGGTTGCCTAGCGAGCACTTGGACTATGTAGGTTCCCTAGCGGGTACTTGGACTGTCTAGGTCAACTAGCGGGAAATTGGACTGTCTAGGTTACCTAGTGGGCACTTGGACTATGTAGTTTACCTAGCAGGCACTTGGACTATGTAGGTTAACTAGCGGGCACTTGGACTATCTAGGTTACCTAGCGGGCACTTGGACTATGTAAGTTACCTAGCGGACACTTGGAATATCTAGGTTAACTAGCGGGCACTTGGACTATCTAGGTCAACTAGCGGGCCCTTGGAATATCTAGGTTTACTAGCGGGCACTGGTATTATCTAGGTTAACTAGCGGGCACTTGCAATATGTAGGTTACCTAGCGGGCACATGGACTATGTACGTTACCTAGCGGGCACTTGGACTATCTAGGTTACCTAGCCCACACTTGGACTATGTAGGTTACCTATAAGGGACTTGGACTATCAAGGTAACCAAGCGGGCTCTTGGACTATGTAGGTTACCAGCGGGCACTTGGACTGTCTAGGTTAACGAACGTGCACCTGGACTATTTAGGTAACCTAGTGGGCACTTGGACTGTCTAGGTTACCTAGCGGTCACTTGGACTATCTAGGTTAATGAACGGACACTTGGACTATGTAGGTAACCTAGCGGGAACTTGGACTGTCTAGGTTACATAGCGGGCACTTGGAGTATCTAGGTTAAAGAACGGGCTCTTGGACTATGTAGGTTAGCTAACAGGCTCTTTAGCTATCTAGGTTACCTAGCAGGCACTTGGAATATGTAGGTTACCTAGCGGACACTTGGACGATTTAGGTTAACTAGCGAGCACTTGGACTATCTAGGTTAACTAGCGTGCCCTTGGACTATCTAGGTTAACTAACGTGCACTTGGACTATATTAGTGACCCAGCGGGCACAAGGACTATGTAGGTTACCTAGCGGGCACTTGGACTATCTAGGTTACCTAGCGGGCTCTGGGACTATGTAGGTTAACGAACGGGCACTTGGACTATGCAGGTTATCTAGGGGACACTTGGACTATCTAGGTTACCAGCGGGCACTTGGACTATCTAGCTTAACGAACGTGCACTTGGACTATGTATGTAACCTAGCGGGCACTTGGACTGTCTAGGTTACCTAGCGGGCACTTGGACTATGTAGGTTAACGAACGGGCACTTGGACTATGTAGGTTAACTAGCGGACACTTGGACTATCTAGGTTAGCTAACGGGCAATTGGATTATCAATGTTACCTAACGAGCACTTGGACTATGTAGGTTACCTAGCGGTCACTTGGACTATCTAGGTTACTTAGCAGGCACTTTGACTATCTAGGTTAACTAACGGGCACTTGGACTATGTAGGTTGCCTAGTGAGCACTTGGTCTATGTAGGTTCCCTAGCGGGCGCTTGGACTATGTAGGTTCCCTAGCGGGTACTTGGACTGTCTAGGTTAACTAGCGGGCAATTGGACTGTCTAGGTTACCTAGTGGGCACATGGACTATGTAGTTTACCTAGCAGGCACTTGGACTATGTAGGTTAACTAGCGGGCACTTGGACTATCTAGGTTACCTAGCGGGCACTTGGACTATATACGTGCCCTAGCGGGCACTTGGGCTATCTACGTTGCCTAGCGGGCACTTGGACTATGTAGGTTAACGAACGGGCACTTGGACTATGTAGGTAACCCAGTGGTCACTTGGACTGTCTAGGATACCTAGCGGGCACTTGGACTATGTAGGTTAACTAGCGGGCCCTTGGTCTATGTAGGTTAACTAGAAGGCCCTGGGACTATGTAAGTTAACTAGAGGGCACTTGGACGATCCTAGTTAACTAGCGGGCACTTGGACTATCTAGGTTAACTAGCGGGCACTCGGACTATGTAGGTTCCCTAGCGGGCATTTGGACTATATTGGTTACCTGGCGGGCACTTGGATTATGTAGGTTACCTAGCGGGCACTTGGACTATGTAGGTTAACTAGCGGGCACTTGGATTATCTAGGTTAACTAACAGGCACTTGGACTATGTATGTTCCAGAGCGGGCAATTGGACCATGTAGGTTCCCTAGCGGGCACTTGGACTATCTAGGTTCCCTAAAGGGCACTTGGACTATGTAGGTTAACTAGCGGACAATTGGACGATCTAGGTTACCTAGCGGGCACTTGGACTATCTAGGTTAACTAGCGGTTCCTTGCACTACGTAGGTTAACTAGCGGACACTTGCACTATCTAGGTTACGTAGCGGGCACTTGAACTATCAAGGTTAACTAGCAGGCCCTTGGACTATCTAGGTTACCTAGCAGGTACTTGGACTATGTAGGTTAACTAGCGGGCACTTGCACTCTCTAGGTTACCTAGCGGGCACTTGGACTATGTACCTTCCCTAGCGGGCACTTGGACTATCTATGTTAACAAGCGGGCACTTGGACTATGTAGGTTACCTAGCGGACACTTGCACTATGTAGGTTAACTAGAGGACACTTAGACGATCTAGGTTAACAAGTGGGCCCTTGGACTATGTATGTTAACTAGACGGCACTTGGACGATCTAGGTTAACTAGCGGGCACTTGGACGATCTAGGTTAACAGGTGGGCACTTGGACTATCAAAGTTAACAAGCGAGCCCTTGGACTATGTAGGTTAACTAGTGGGCCCTTGGACTATCTAAGTTACCTAGATAGAACTTGGACTAACTAGCGTCCCTAGCGGGCACTTGGACTATGTAGGTTCCCTATGGGGTACTTGGACTATGTAGGTTTCTATCAGGCATTTGGACTATGTAGGTTAACTAGCGGGCACTTGGACATCTAGGTTACCTAGCGGGCACTTGGACTATCTGGGTTACCTAGGGGCACTTGGACTATGTACGTCCTCTAGTGGGCACTTGGACTATCTAGGTTAACTAACGGGCACTAGGACAATCTAGGTTAACTAGCGGGCACTTGGATTATCTAGGTTAGCTAGTGGGCACTTGAACTATGTAGGTTAACTAGTGGACCCTTAGACTATCTAGGTTAGCTAACGGGCACATGGACTATGTAGGTTAATTAGTGGGTACTTGGATTATGTAGGTTCCCTAGCGGGCATTTGGACTATATAGATTACCTAGCGGGCACTTGAACTATCTAGGTTACCTAGCGGGTACTTGGATTATCTAGGTTAACTAGCGGGCATTTGTACTATCTAGGTTACCTAACGGGCACATGGACTATGTAGGTTCCCTAGCGGGCACTTGGAGTATGTGAGTTCCCTATCGGGCACTTCGACTATGTAGGTTACTAGCGGGCATTTGGACTATGTAGGTTACCTAACGGGCACTTGGCCTATGTAGGTTCTCTATCGGCCACTTGGACAATGTAGGTGACTTCGCAGGCACTTGGACTATATAGGTTAACAAGCGGGCCTGTGGACCATCTAGGTTACCTAGCGGGCACTTGGACTATCTAGGTTACTTAGCGGGCACTTGAACTATGTACATTCCCTAACGGGCACTTGGAGTATGTAGGTTCCCTAGCGGGCACTTGGACTATGTATGTTCCTCAGCGGGCACTTGGACTATGTAGGTTCCCTATCGGGCACTTGGACTATGTAGCTTAACTAGTGGGCCCTTGTACTATCTAGGTTACCTAGCGGGCACTTGGATGATGCAAGTTCCCTAGCAAGCACTAAGACTATTGGTTCCCTAACGGGCACTTGGACTCTGTAGGTTCCATACCGGGCAATTGGACTTTGTAGGTTCTTTATCGGGCACTTGGACTATATAGGTTTCTATCGGGCACTTGGACTATGTAGGTTAACTAGCGGGCACGTGGACTATCAAGGTTACCTAGCGGGCACTTGGTCTATGTACATACCCTAGCGGGCACTAGGACTATGTATGTCCCCTAGAGGGCACTTGGAGTACCTTGGTTAACTACAGGGCACTAGGACTATCTAGTTTAACTAGCGGGTACTTGGTCTATGTAGGTCAACTAGCGGGCCCTTGGACTATCTAGGTTAGCTAACGGGCACTTGGACTGTCTAGGTTACCTAGCGGGCACTTGGATTATCTAGGTTAATGAACGGGCACTTGGACTATGTAGGTTACCTCGCGGGCACTTGGGCTATGTAGGTTAACTAGAATGCACTTGGACTATCAAGGTTACCTAGCGGGCTCTTGGACTATGTAGGTTACCAGCGGGCACTTGGACTATCTAGGTTAACGAACGTGCACTTGGACTATGTAGGTAACCTAGCGGGCACTTGGACTGTCTAGGTAACCTAGCGGGCACTTGGACTATCTAGGATAACGAACGGGCACTTGGACTATGTAGGTTAACTAGCGGAAACTTTGACTATCCAGGTTAGCTAACGGGCAATTGGACTATCAAGGTTACCTAACGGGCACTTGGACTATGTAGGTTACCTAGCAGGCACTTGGACTATCTTGGTTACCTAGCAGACACTTTGACTATCTAGGTTAACTAACGGGCACTTGGACTATGTAGCTTGCCTAGCGAGCATTTGGACTATGTAGATTCCCTAGCGGGCGCTTGGACTATGTAGGTTCCCTAGCGGGTACTTTGACTATCTAGGTTAACTAGCGGGCACTTGGACTATCTAGGTTACCTAGCGGGCCCTTGGACTATGTACGTTCCCTAGCGGGCACTTGGGCTATCTACGTTACCTAGCGTGCACTTGGACTATGTAGGTTAACGAACGACCACTTGGACAATGTAGGTAACCTAATGGTCACTTGGACTGTCCATGTTACCTAGCGGGCACTTGGACTATGTAGGTTAACTAGCGGGCTCTTGGTCTATGTAGGTTAACTAGCAGGCCCTTGGACTATGTAAGTTAACTAGAGGGCACTTGGACGATCCTAGTTAACTAGAGGGCACTTGGACTATCTAGGTTGACTAGCGGGCACTTGGACTATCTAGGTTAACTAGCGGGCACTTGGACTATGTAAGTTACCTAGTGGACACTTGGAATATCTAGGTTAACTAGCGGACACTTGGACTATCTAGGTTTACTAGCGGGCACTTGTACTATCTAGGTTAACTAGCGGGCACTTGCACTATGTAGGTTACCTAGCGGGCACATGGACTATGTAGGTTACCTAGCGGGCACTTGGAGTATCTAGGTTACCTAGCCCGCACATGGACTATGTAGGTTAACTATAAGGCACTTGGACTATCAAGGTAACCTAGCGGGCTCTTGGACTATGTAGGTTACCAGCGGGCACTTGGACTGTCTAGGTTAACGAACGTGCACCTGGACTATTTAGGTAACCTAGTGGGCACTTGGACTGTCTAGGTTACCTAGCGGTCACTTGGACTATCTAGGTTAATGAACGGACACTTGGACTATGTAGGTAACCTAGCGGGAACTTGGACTGTCTAGGTTACATAGCGGGCACATGGAGTATCTAGGTTAACGAACGGGCACTTGGACTATGTAGGTTAGCTAACAGGCACTTTAACTATCTAGGTTACCTAGCAGGCACTTGGAATATGTAGGTTACCTAGCGGACACTTTGATGATCTAGGTTAACTAGCGCGCACTTGGGCTATCTAGGTTATCTAGCGTGCCCTTGGACTATCTAGGTTAACTAGCGTGCACTTGGCCAATATTAGTTACCCAGCGGGCACATGGACTATGTAGTTTACCTAGCGGGCACTTGGACTATCTAGGTTACCTAGCAGGCTCTTGGACTATGTAGGTTAACGAACGGGCACTTGGACTATGTAGGTTACCTAGCGGGCACTTGAACTATCTAGGTTACCAGCGGGCACTTGGAATATCTAGCTTAACGAACGTGCACTTGGACTATGTAGGTAACCTAGCGGGCACTTGGACTGTCTAGGTTACCTAGCAGGCACTTGGACTATGTAGGTTAATGAACGGGCACTTGGACTATGTAGGTTAACTAGCGGACACTTGGACTATCTAGGTTAGCTAACGGGCAATTGGACTATCAAGGTTACCTAACGGGCACTTGGACTATGTAGGTTACCTAGCGGGCACTTGGACTATCTAGGTTACCTAGCAGACACTTTGACTATCTAGGTTAACTAGCAGGCCCTTGGACTATCTAGGTTACCTAGCAGGTACTTGGACTATGTAGGTTAACTAGCGGGCACTTGCACTCTCTAGGTTACCTAGCGGGCACTTGGACTATGTACCTTCCCTAGCGGGCACTTGGACTATCTATGTTAACAAGCGGGCACTTGGACTATGTAGGTTACCTAGCGGACACTTGCACTATGTAGGTTAACTAGAGGACACTTGGACGATCTAGGTTAACAAGTGGGCCCTTGGACTATGTAGGTTAACTAGCCGGCACTTGGACGATCTAGGTTAACTAGCGGGCACTTGGACGATCTAGGTTAACCAGTGTGCACTTGGACTATCAAAGTTAACAAGCGAGCCCTTGGACTATGTAGGTTAACTAGTGGGCCCTTGGACTATCTAGGTTACCTAGATAGAACTTGGACTATCTAGCTTCCCTAGCGGGCACTTGGACTATGTAGGTTCCCTATCGGGTACTTGGACTATGTAGGTTTCTATCGGCCATTTGTACTATGTAGGTTAACTAGCGGGCACTTGGACTATCTAGGTTACCTAGCGGGCACTTTGTCTATGTACAAACCCTAGCGGGCACTTGGACTATCTGGATTACCTAGCGGACACTTTGACTATCTAGGTTAGCTAACGGGCAATTGGACTATCAAGGTTACCTAACGGGCACTTGGACTATGTAGGTTACCTAGCAGGCACTTGGACTATCTTGGTTACCTAGCAGGCACTTTGACTATCTAGGTTAACTAACGGGCACTTGGACTATGAAGGTTGCCTAGCGATCATTTGGACTATGTAGGTTCCCTAGCGGGCGCTTGGACTATGTAGGTTCCCTAGCGGGTACTTGGACTGTCTAGGTTAACTAGCAGGCAATTGGACTGTCTAGGTTACCTAGTGGGCACTTGGACTATGTAGTTTACCTAGCAGGCACTAGGACTATCTAGGTTAACTAGCGGGCACTTGGACTATCTAGGTTACCTAGCGGGCCCTTTGACTATGTACGTTCCCTAGCGGGCACTTGGGCTATCTACGTTACCTAGCGGGCACTTGGACTATGTAGGTTAACGAACGGCCACTTGGACAATGTAGGTAACCTAATGGTCACTTGGACTGTCTAGGTTACCTAGCGGGCACTTGGACTATATAGGTTAACTAGCGGGCTCTTGGTCTATGTAGGTTAACTAGCAGGCCCTTGGACTATGTAAGTTAACTAGAGGGCACTTGGACGATCCTAGTAAACTAGCGGGCACTTGGACTATCTAGGTTAACTAGCGGGCACTTGCACTATGTAGGTTATCTAGCGGGCACATGGACTATGTAGGTTACCTAGGGGGCACTTGGACTATCTAGGTTACCTAGCCCGCACTTGGACTATGTAGGTTAACTATAAGGCACTTGGACAATCAAGGTTACCTAGCGGGCTCTTGGACTATGTAGGTTACCAGCGGGCACTTGGACTGTCTAGGTTAAGGAACCTGCACCTAGAATATGTAGGTAACCTAGCGTGCACTTGGATTGTCTAGGTTACCTAGCGGGAACTTGGACTATCTAGGTTAACGAACGGACACCTGGACTATGTAGGTAACCTAGCGGGAACTTGGACTGTCTAGGTTAGCGAACGGGCACTTGGACTATGTAGGTTAGCTAACAGGCACTTTGACTATCTAGGTTACCTAGCAGGCACTTGGACTATGTAGGTTACCTAGCGGACACTTGGACAATCTAGGATAACTAGCGCGCACTTGGACAATCTAGGTTAACTAGCGTGCCCTTGGACTATCTAGGTTAACTAGCATGCACTTGGACTATATTAGTTACCCAGCGGGCACATGGACAATGTAGGTTACCTAGCGAGCACTTGGACTATCTAGGTTACCTAGCGGTCTCTTGGACTATGTAGGTTACCAGCGGGCACTTGGTCTATCTAGGTTAATGAACGTGCACTTGGACTATGTAGGTAACCTAGCGGGCACTTGGAATGTCTAGGTTACATAGCGGGCACTTGGACTATCTAGGTTAACGAACGGGCACTTGGACTATGTAGGTTAACTAGCGGACACTTGGACTCTCTAGGTTAGCTATCGGGCAATTGGACTATCAAGGTTACCTAACGGGCACTTGGACTATGTAGGTTACCTAGCGGTCACTTGGACTATCTAGGTTACCTAGCAGGCATTTTGACTATCTAGGTTAACTAACGGGCACTTGGACTATGTAGGTTGCCTAGCGAGCACTTGGACTATGTAGGTTCCCTAGCGGGCGCTTGGACTATGTAGGTTCCCTAGCGGGTACTTGGTCTGTCTAGTCTAACTAGCGGGCAATTGGACTGTCTAGGTTACCTAGTGGGCACTTGGACTATGTAGTTTACCTAGCAGGCACTTGGACTATTTAGGTTAACTAGCGGGCACTTGGACTATCTAGGTTACCTAGCGGCACTTGGACTATGTACGTTCCCTAGCGGGCACTTGGGTATCTACGTTACATAGCGGGCACTTGGTCTATGTAGGTTAACTAGCAGGCCCTTGGAATTTGTAAGTTAACTAGAGGGCACTTGGACGATCCTAGTTAACTAGCGGGCCCTTGGACTATCTAGGTTAACTAGCGGGCACTTGGACTATCTAGGTTCCCTAGCGGGCATTTGGACTATATTGGTTACCTGGCGGGCACTTGGATTATGTAGGTTACCTAGCGGGCACGTGGACTATGTAGGTTAACTAGCGGGCACTTGGATTATCTAGGTTAACTAACAGGCACTTGGACTATGTATGTTCCAGAGCGGGCAATTGGACCATGTAGGATCCCTAGCGGGCACATGGACTATCTAGGTTCCCTAAAGGGCAGTTGGACTATGTAGGTTAACTAGCGGACAATTGGACGATCTAGGTTAACTAGCGGGTACTTGGACTATCTTGGTAAACTAGCGGTCCCTTGCACTACGTAGATTAACTAGCGGACACTTGCACTATGTAGGTTACCTAGCGGGCACTTGGACTATCTAGGTTAACTAGCAGGCCCTTGGACTATCTAGGTTACCTAGCAGGTACTTGGACTATGTAGGTTAACTAGCGGGCACTTGCACTCTCTAGGTTACCTAGCGGGCACTTGGACTATGTACCTTCCCTAGCGGGCACTTGGATTATCTATGTTAACAAGCGGGCACTTGGACTATGTAGGTTACCTAGCGGACACTTGCACTATGTAGGTTAACTAGAGGACACTTGGACGATCTAGGTTAACAAGTGGGCCCTTGGACTATGTAGGTTAACTAGCTGGCACTTGGACGATCTAGGTTAACTAGCGGGCACTTGGACGATCTAGGTTAACCAGCGGGCACTTGGACTATCAAAGTTAACAAGCGAGCCCTTGGACTATGTAGGTTAACTAGTGGGACCTTGGACTATCTAGGTTACCTAGATAGAACTTGGACTATCTAGCTTCCCTAGCGGGCACTTGGACTATGTAGGTTCCCTATCGGGTACTTGGACTATGTAGGTTTCTATCAGGCATTTGGACTATGTAGGTTAACTAGCGGGCACTTGGACATCTAGGTTACCTAGCGGGCACTTGGACTATCTGGGTTACCTAGCGGGCACTTGGACTATGTACGTCCCCTAGTGGGCACTTGGACTATCTAGGTTAACTAACGGGCACTAGGACAATCTAGGTTAACTAGTGAGCACTTGAACTCTCTACGTTACCTAGCGGGTAATTGGACTATCTAGGTTAACTAGCGGGCACTTGGATTATCTAGGTTAGCTAGCGGGCACTTGAACTATGTAGGTTAATTAGTGGGCACTTGGACTATCTAGGTTAACTAGCAGGCCCTTGGACTATCTAGGTTACCTAGCAGGTACTTGGACTATGTAGGTTAACTAGCGGGCACTTGCACTCTCTAGGTTACCTAGCGGGCACTTGGACTATGTACCTTCCCTAGCGGGCACTTGGATTATCTATGGTAACAAGCGGGCACTTGGACTATGTAGGTTACTAGCGGCCATTTGGACTATGTAGGTTAACTAACGGGCACTAGGACAATCTAGGTTAACTAGCGAGCACTTGAACTCTCTACGTTACCTAGCGGGTAATTGGACTATCTAGGTTAACTAGCGGGCACTTGGATTATCTAGGTTAGCTAGCGGGCACTTGAACTATGTAGGTTAACTAGTGGGCCCTTAGACTATCTAGGTTAGCTAACGGGCACATGGAATATATAGGTTAATTAGTGGGTACTTGGATTATGTAGGTTCCCTAGCGGGCATTTGGACTATATAGATTACCTAGCGGGCACTTGAACTATCTAGGTTACCTAGCGGGTACATGGATTATCTAGGTTAACTAGCGGGCATTTGGACTATCTAGGTTACCTAACGGGCACTTGGACTATGTAGGTTCCCTAGCGGGCACATGGAGTATGTGAGTTCCCTATCGGGCACTTGGACTATGTAGGTTACTAGCGGGCATTTGGACTATGTAGGTTACCTAACAGGCACTTGGCCTATGTAGGTTCTCTATCGGGCACTTGGACAATGTAGGTGACCTCGCGGGCACTTGGATTATATAGCTTAACAAGCGGGCCTGTGGACCATCTAGGTTACCTAGCGGGCACTTGGACTATCTAGGTTACTTAGCGGGCACTTGAACTATGTACGTTCCCTATCGGGCACTTGGAGTATGTAGGTTCCCTAGCGGGCACTTGGACTATGTAGGTTCCTCAGCGGGCACTTGGACTATGTAGGTTCCCTCTCGGGCACTTGGACTACGTAGGTTAACTAGTGGGCCCTTGGTCTATTTAGGTTACCTAGCGGGCACTTGGATGATGCAAGTTCCCTAGCCAGCACTAAGACTATTGGTTCCCTAACGGGCACTTGGACTATGTAGGTTCCATAGCGGGCACTTGGACTTTGTAGGTTCTTTATCGGGCACTTGGACTATATAGGTTTCTATCGGGCACTTGGACTATGTAGGTTAACTAGCGGGCACGTGGACTATCAAGGTTACCTAGCGGGCACTTGGTCTATGTACATACCCTAGCGGGCACTAGGACTATGTATGTCCCCTAGAGGGCACTTGGAGTATCTGGGTTAACTAAAGGGCACTAGGACTATCTAGTTTAAGTAGCGGGTACTTGGTCTATGTAGGTCAACTAGCGGGCCCTTGGACTATCTATGTTAGCTAACGGGCACTTGGACTGTCTAGGTTACCTAGCGGGCACTTGGATTATCTAGGTTAACGAACGGGCACTTGGACTACGTAGGTTACCTAGCGGGCACTTGGGCTATGTAGGTTAACTAGAAGGCACTTGGACTATCAAGGTTACTTAGCGGGCTCTTGGACTATGTAGGTTACCAGCGGGCACTTGGACTATCTAGGTTAACGAACGTGCACTTGGACTATGTAGGTAACCTAGCGGGCACTTGGACAGTCTAGGTAACCTAGCGGGCACTTGGACTATCTAGGTTAACGAACGGGCACTTGGACTATGTAGGTTAACTAGCGGACACTTTGACTATCTAGGTTAGCTAACGGGCAATTGGACTATCAAGGTTACCTAACGGGCACTTGGACTATGTAGGTTACCTAGCGGGCACTTGGACTATCTTGGTTACCTAGCAGGCACTTTGACTATCTAGGTTAACTAACGGGCACTTGGACTATGTAGGTTGCCTCGCGAGCATTTGGACTATGTAGGTTCCCTAGTGGGCGCTTGGACTATATAGGTTCCCTAGCGGGTACTTGGACTGTCTAGGTTAACTAGCGGGCAATTGGACTGTCTAGGTTACCTAGTGGGCACTTGGACTATGTAGTTTACCTAGCAGGCACTTGGACTATGTAGGTTAACTAGCGGGCACTTGGACTATATAGGTTACCTAGCGGGCCCTTGGACTATGTACGTTCCCTAGCGGGCACTTGGGCTATCTACGTTACCTAGCGGGCACTTGGACTATGTAGGTTAACGAACGGCCACTTGGACAATGTAGGTAACCTAAAGGTCACTTGGACTGTATAGGTTACCTAGCGGGCACTTGTACTATGTAGGTTAACTAGCGGGCTCTTGGTCTATGTAGGTTAACTAGCAGGCCCTTGGACTATGTAAGTTAACTAGAGGGCACTTGGACGATCCTAGTAAACTAGCGGGCACTTGGACTATCTAGGTTAACTAGCGGGGACTTGGACTATCTAGGTTAACTAGCGGGCCCTTGGACTATCTAGGTTAACGAATGGACACTTGGACTATGTAGGTAACCTAGCGGGAACTGGGACTGTCTAGGTTAGCGAACGGGCACTTGGACTATTTAGGTTAGCTAACAGGCACTTTGACTATCTAGGTTACCTAGCCCGCACTTGGACTATGTAGGTTAACTATAAGGCACTAGGACTATCAAGGTTACCTAGCGGGCTCTTGGACTATGTAGGTTACCAGTGGGCACTTGGACTGTCTAGGTTAAGGAACGTGCACCTGGAATATGTAGGTAACCTAGCAGGCACTTGGACTGTCTAGGTTACCTAGCGGGCACTTGGACTATCTAGGTTAACGAACGGACACTTGGACTATGTAGGTAACCTAGCAGGAACTTGGACTGTCTAGGTTAGTGAACGGGCACTTGGACTATTTAGGTTAGCTAACAGGCACTTTGACTATCTAGGTTACCTAGCAGGCACTTGGACTATGTTGGTTACCTAGCGGACACTTGGATGATCTAGGATAACTAGCGCGCACTTGGACTATCTAGGTTAACTAGCGTGCCCTTGGACTATCTAGGTTAACTAGCGTGCACTTGGATTATATTAGTTACCCAGCGGGCACATGGACTATGTAGGTTACCTAGCGAGCACTTGGACTATCTAGGTTACCTAGCGGGCTCTTGGACTATGTAGGTTACCAGCGGGCACTTGGTCTATCTAGGTTAATGAACGTGCACTTGGACTATGTAGGTAACCTAGCGGGCACTTGGACTGTCTAGGTTACCTAGCGGGAACTTGGACTCTCTAGCTTAACGAACGGGCACTTGGACTATGTAGGTTAACTAGCGGACACTTGGACTATCTAGGTTAGCTATCGGGCAAATGGACTATCAAGGTTACCTAACGGGCACTTGGACTATGTAGGTTACCTAGCGGTCACTTGGACTATCTAGGTTACCTAGCAGGCATTTTGACTATCTAGGTTAACTAACGGGCACTTGGACTATGTAGGTTGCCTAGCGAGCACTTGGACTATGTAGGTTCCCTAGCGGGCGCTTGGACTATATAGGTTCCCTAGCGGGTACTTGGTCTGTCTAGGCTAACTAGCGGGCAATTGGACTGTCTAGGTTACCTAGTGGGCACTTGGACTATGTAGTTTACCTAGCAGGCACTTGGACTATGTATGTTACCTAGCGGGCACTTGGACTATCTAGGTTACCTAGCGGGCACTTGGACTATGTACGTTCCCTAGCGGGCACTTGGGCATCTACGTTACATAGCGGGCACTTGGTCTATGTAGGTTAACTAGCAGGCCCTTGGAATATGTAAGTTAACTAGAGGGCACTTGGACGATCCTAGTTACCTAGCGGGCACTTGGACTATATAGGTTAACTAGCGGGCTCTTGGTCTATGTAGGTTAACTAGCAGGCCCTTGGACTATGTAAGTTAACTAGAGGGCACTTGGACGATCCTAGTAAACTAGCGGGCACTTGGACTATCTAGGTTAACTAGCGGGCACTTGCACTATGTAGGTTATCTAGCGGGCACATGGACTATGTAGGTTACCTAGGGGGCACTTGGACTATCTAGGTTACCTAGCCCGCCCTTGGACTATGTAGGTTAACTATAAGGCACTTGGACAATCAAGGTTACCTAGCGGGCTCTTGGACTATGTAGGTTACCAGCGGGCACTTGGACTGTCTAGGTTAAGGAACCTGCACCTAGAATATGTAGGTAACCTAGCGTGCACTTGGATTGTCTAGGTTACCTAGCGGGAACTTGGACTATCTAGGTTAACGAACGGACACCTGGACTATGTAGGTAACCTAGCGGGAACTTGGACTGTCTAGGTTAGCGAACGGGCACTTGGACTATGTAGGTTAGCTAACAGGCACTTTGACTATCTAGGTTACCTAGCAGGCACTTGGACTATGTAGGTTACCTAGCGGACACTTGGACAATCTAGGATAACTAGCGCGCACTTGGACAATCTAGGTTAACTAGCGTGCCCTTGGACTATCTAGGTTAACTAGCATGCACTTGGACTATATTAGTTACCCAGCGGGCACATGGACAATGTAGGTTACCTAGCGAGCACTTGGACTATCTAGGTTACCTAGCGGTCTCTTGGACTATGTAGGTTACCAGCGGGCACTTGGTCTATCTAGGTTAATGAACGTGCACTTGGACTATGTAGGTAACCTAGCGGGCACTTGGACTGTCTAGGTTACCTAGCGGGCACTTGGACTATCTAGGTTAACGAACGGGCACTTGGACTATGTAGGTTAACTAGCGGACACTTGGACTCTCTAGGTTAGCTATCGGGCAATTGGACTATCAAGGTTACCTAACGGGCACTTGGACTATGTAGGTTACCTAGCGGTCACTTGGACTATCTAGGTTACCTAGCAGGCATTTTGACTATCTAGGTTAACTAACGGGCACTTGGACTATGTAGGTTGCCTAGCGAGCACTTGGACTATGTAGGTTCCCTAGCGGGCGCTTGGACTATGTAGGTTCCCTAGCGGGTACTTGGTCTGTCTAGTCTAACTAGCGGGCAATTGGACTGTCTAGGTTACCTAGTGGGCACTTGGACTATGTAGTTTACCTAGCAGGCACTTGGACTATTTAGGTTAACTAGCGGGCACTTGGACTATCTAGGTTACCTAGCGGCACTTGGACTATGTACGTTCCCTAGCGGGCACTTGGGTATCTACGTTACATAGCGGGCACTTGGTCTATGTAGGTTAACTAGCAGGCCCTTGGAATTTGTAAGTTAACTAGAGGGCACTTGGACGATCCTAGTTAACTAGCGGGCCCTTGGACTATCTAGGTTAACTAGCGGGCACTTGGACTATCTAGGTTCCCTAGCGGGCATTTGGACTATATTGGTTACCTGGCGGGCACTTGGATTATGTAGGTTACCTAGCGGGCACGTGGACTATGTAGGTTAACTAGCGGGCACTTGGATTATCTAGGTTAACTAACAGGCACTTGGACTATGTATGTTCCAGAGCGGGCAATTGGACCATGTAGGATCCCTAGCGGGCACATGGACTATCTAGGTTCCCTAAAGGGCAGTTGGACTATGTAGGTTAACTAGCGGACAATTGGACGATCTAGGTTAACTAGCGGGTACTTGGACTATCTTGGTAAACTAGCGGTCCCTTGCACTACGTAGATTAACTAGCGGACACTTGCACTATGTAGGTTACCTAGCGGGCACTTGGACTATCTAGGTTAACTAGCAGGCCCTTGGACTATCTAGGTTACCTAGCAGGTACTTGGACTATGTAGGTTAACTAGCGGGCACTTGCACTCTCTAGGTTACCTAGCGGGCACTTGGACTATGTACCTTCCCTAGCGGGCACTTGGATTATCTATGTTAACAAGCGGGCACTTGGACTATGTAGGTTACCTAGCGGACACTTGCACTATGTAGGTTAACTAGAGGACACTTGGACGATCTAGGTTAACAAGTGGGCCCTTGGACTATGTAGGTTAACTAGCTGGCACTTGGACGATCTAGGTTAACTAGCGGGCACTTGGACGATCTAGGTTAACCAGCGGGCACTTGGACTATCAAAGTTAACAAGCGAGCCCTTGGACTATGTAGGTTAACTAGTGGGACCTTGGACTATCTAGGTTACCTAGATAGAACTTGGACTATCTAGCTTCCCTAGCGGGCACTTGGACTATGTAGGTTCCCTATCGGGTACTTGGACTATGTAGGTTTCTATCAGGCATTTGGACTATGTAGGTTAACTAGCGGGCACTTGGACATCTAGGTTACCTAGCGGGCACTTGGACTATCTGGGTTACCTAGCGGGCACTTGGACTATGTACGTCCCCTAGTGGGCACTTGGACTATCTAGGTTAACTAACGGGCACTAGGACAATCTAGGTTAACTAGTGAGCACTTGAACTCTCTACGTTACCTAGCGGGTAATTGGACTATCTAGGTTAACTAGCGGGCACTTGGATTATCTAGGTTAGCTAGCGGGCACTTGAACTATGTAGGTTAACTAGTGGGCCCTTAGACTATCTAGGTTAGCTAACGGGCACATGGAATATATAGGTTAATTAGTGGGTACTTGGATTATGTAGGTTCCCTAGCGGGCATTTGGACTATATAGATTACCTAGCGGGCACTTGAACTATCTAGGTTACCTAGCGGGTACATGGATTATCTAGGTTAACTAGCGGGCATTTGGACTATCTAGGTTACCTAACGGGCACTTGGACTATGTAGGTTCCCTAGCGGGCACATGGAGTATGTGAGTTCCCTATCGGGCACTTGGACTATGTAGGTTACTAGCGGGCATTTGGACTATGTAGGTTACCTAACGGGCACTTGGCCTATGTAGGTTCTCTATCGGGCACTTGGACAATGTAGGTGACCTCGCGGGCACTTGGATTATATAGCTTAACAAGCGGGCCTGTGGACCATCTAGGTTACCTAGCGGGCACTTGGACTATCTAGGTTACTTAGCGGGCACTTGAACTATGTACGTTCCCTATCGGGCACTTGGAGTATGTAGGTTCCCTAGCGGGCACTTGGACTATGTAGGTTCCTCAGCGGGCACTTGGACTATGTAGGTTCCCTCTCGGGCACTTGGACTACGTAGGTTAACTAGTGGGCCCTTGGTCTATTTAGGTTACCTAGCGGGCACTTGGATGATGCAAGTTCCCTAGCCAGCACTAAGACTATTGGTTCCCTAACGGGCACTTGGACTATGTAGGTTCCATAGCGGGCACTTGGACTTTGTAGGTTCTTTATCGGGCACTTGGACTATATAGGTTTCTATCGGGCACTTGGACTATGTAGGTTAACTAGCGGGCACGTGGACTATCAAGGTTACCTAGCGGGCACTTGGTCTATGTACATACCCTAGCGGGCACTAGGACTATGTATGTCCCCTAGAGGGCACTTGGAGTATCTGGGTTAACTAAAGGGCACTAGGACTATCTAGTTTAAGTAGCGGGTACTTGGTCTATGTAGGTCAACTAGCGGGCCCTTGGACTATATATGTTAGCTAACGGGCACTTGGACTGTCTAGGTTACCTAGCGGGCACTTGGATTATCTAGGTTAACGAACGGGCACTTGGACTACGTAGGTTACCTAGCGGGCACTTGGGCTATGTAGGTTAACTAGAAGGCACTTGGACTATCAAGGTTACTTAGCGGGCTCTTGGACTATGTAGGTTACCAGCGGGCACTTGGACTATCTAGGTTAACGAACGTGCACTTGGACTATGTAGGTAACCTAGCGGGCACTTGGACAGTCTAGGTAACCTAGCGGGCACTTGGACTATCTAGGTTAACGAACGGGCACTTGGACTATGTAGGTTAACTAGCGGACACTTTGACTATCTAGGTTAGCTAACGGGCAATTGGACTATCAAGGTTACCTAACGGGCACTTGGACTATGTAGGTTACCTAGCGGGCACTTGGACTATCTTGGTTACCTAGCAGGCACTTTGACTATCTAGGTTAACTAACGGGCACTTGGACTATGTAGGTTGCCTCGCGAGCATTTGGACTATGTAGGTTCCCTAGCGGGCGCTTGGACTATGTAGGTTCCCTAGCGGGTACTTGGACTGTCTAGGTTAACTAGCGGGCAATTGGACTGTCTAGGTTACCTAGTGGGCACTTGGACTATGTAGTTTACCTAGCAGGCACTTGGACTATGTAGGTTAACTAGCGGGCACTTGGACTATCTAGGTTACCTAGCGGGCCCTTGGACTATGTACGTTCCCTAGCGGGCACTTGGGCTATCTACGTTACCTAGCGGGCACTTGGACTATGTAGGTTAACGAACGGCCACTTGGACAATGTAGGTAACCTAAAGGTCACTTGGACTGTATAGGTTACCTAGCGGGCACTTGTACTATGTAGGTTAACTAGCGGGCTCTTGGTCTATGTAGGTTAACTAGCAGGCCCTTGGACTATGTAAGTTAACTAGAGGGCACTTGGACGATCCTAGTAAACTAGCGGGCACTTGGACTATCTAGGTTAACTAGCGGGGACTTGGACTATCTAGGTTAACTAGCGGGCCCTTGGACTATCTAGGTTAACGAATGGACACTTGGACTATGTAGGTAACCTAGCGGGAACTGGGACTGTCTAGGTTAGCGAACGGGCACTTGGACTATTTAGGTTAGCTAACAGGCACTTTGACTATCTAGGTTACCTAGCCCGCACTTGGACTATGTAGGTTAACTATAAGGCACTAGGACTATCAAGGTTACCTAGCGGGCTCTTGGACTATGTAGGTTACCAGCGGGCACTTGGACTGTCTAGGTTAAGGAACGTGCACCTGGAATATGTAGGTAACCTAGCAGGCACTTGGACTGTCTAGGTTACCTAGCGGGCACTTGGACTATCTAGGTTAACGAACGGACACTTGGACTATGTAGGTAACCTAGCAGGAACTTGGACTGTCTAGGTTAGCGAACGGGCACTTGGACTATTTAGGTTAGCTAACAGGCACTTTGACTATCTAGGTTACCTAGCAGGCACTTGGACTATGTTGGTTACCTAGCGGACATTTGGATGATCTAGGATAACTAGCGCGCACTTGGACTATCTAGGTTAACTAGCGTGCCCTTGGACTATCTAGGTTAACTAGCGTGCACTTGGATTATATTAGTTACCCAGCGGGCACATGGACTATGTAGGTTACCTAGCGAGCACTTGGACTATCTAGGTTACCTAGCGGGCTCTTGGACTATGTAGGTTACCAGCGGGCACTTGGTCTATCTAGGTTAATGAACGTGCACTTGGACTATGTAGGTAACCTAGCGGGCACTTGGACTGTCTAGGTTACCTAGCGGGAACTTGGACTCTCTAGCTTAACGAACGGGCACTTGGACTATGTAGGTTAACTAGCGGACACTTGGACTATCTAGGTTAGCTATCGGGCAAATGGACTATCAAGGTTACCTAACGGGCACTTGGACTATGTAGGTTACCTAGCGGTCACTTGGACTATCTAGGTTACCTAGCAGGCATTTTGACTATCTAGGTTAACTAACGGGCACTTGGACTATGTAGGTTGCCTAGCGAGCCCTTGGACTATGTAGGTTCCCTAGCGGGCGCTTGGACTATATAGGTTCCCTAGCGGGTACTTGGTCTGTCTAGGCTAACTAGCGGGCAATTGGACTATCTAGGTTACCTAGTGGGCACTTGGACTATGTAGTTTACCTAGCAGGCACTTGGACTATGTATGTTACCTAGCGGGCACTTGGACTATCTAGGTTACCTAGCGGGCACTTGGACTATGTACGTTCCCTAGCGGGCACTTGGGCATCTACGTTACATAGCGGGCACTTGGTCTATGTAGGTTAACTAGCAGGCCCTTGGAATATGTAAGTTAACTAGAGGGCACTTGGACGATCCTAGTTAACTAGCGGGCCCTTGGACTATCTAGGTTACCTAGCAGGTACTTGGACTATGTAGGTTAACTAGCGGGCACTTGCACTCTCTAGGTTACCTAGCGGGCACTTGGACTATGTACCTTCCCTAGCGGGCACTTGGACTATCTATGTTAACAAGCGGGCACTTGGACTATGTAGGTTACCTAGCGGACACTTGCACTATGTAGGTTAACTAGAGGACACTTGGACGATCTAGGTTAACAAGTGGGCCCTTGGACTATGTAGGTTAACTAGCCGGCACTTGGACGATCTAGGTTAACTAGCAGGCACTTGGACGATCTAGGTTAACCAGTGTGCACTTGGACTATCAAAGTTAACAAGCGAGCCCTTGGACTATGTAGGTTAACTAGTGGGCCCTTGGACTATCTAGGTTACCTAGATAGAACTTGGACTATCTAGCTTCCCTAGCGGGCACTTGGACTATGTAGGTTCCCTATCGGGTACTTGGACTATGTAGGTTTCTATCGGCCATTTGTACTATGTAGGTTAACTAGCGGGCACTTGGACTATCTAGGTTACCTAGCGGGCACTTGGTCTACGTACAAACCCTAGAGGGCACTTGGACTATCTGGATTACCTAGCGGAAACTTTGACTATCTAGGTTAGCTAACGGGCAATTGGACTATCAAGGTTACCTAACGGGCACTTGGACTATGTAGGTTACCTAGCAGGCACTTGGACTATATTGGTTACCTAGCAGGCACTTTGACTATCTAGGTTAACTAACGGGCACTTGTACTATGTAGGTTGCCTAGCGAGCATTTGGACTATGTAGGTTCCCTAGCGGGCGCTTGGACTATGTAAGTTCCCTAGCGGGTACTTGGACTGTCTAGGTTAACTAGCGGGCAATTGGACTGTCTAGGTTACCTAGTGGGCACTTGGATTATGTAGTTTACCTAGCAGGCACTAGGACTATCTAGGTTAACTAGCGGGCACTTGGACTATCTAGGTTGCCTAGCGGGCCCTTTGATTATGTACGTTCCCTAGCGGGCACTTGGGCTATCTACGTTACCTAGCGGGCACTTGGACTATGTAGGTTAACGAACGGCCACTTGGACAATGTAGGTAACCTAATGGTCACTTGGACTGTCTAGGTTACCTAGCGGGCACTTGTACTATGTAGGTTAACTAGCGGGCTCTTGGTCTATGTAGGTTAACTAGCAGGCCCTTGGACCATGTAAGTTAACTAGAGGGCACTTGGACGATCCTAGTAAACTAGCGGGCACTTGGACTATCTAGGTTAAGTAGCGGGCACTTGCACTATGTAGGTTATCTAGCGGGCACATGGACTATGTAGGTTACCTAGCGTGCACTTGGACTATCTAGGTTACCTAGCCCGCCCTTGGACTATGTAGGTTAACTATAAGGCACTTGGACAATCAAGGTTACCTAGCGGGCTCTTGGACTATGTAGGTTACCAGCGGGCACTTGGACTTTCTAGGTTAAGGAACGTGCACCTGGAATATGTAGGTAACCTAGCGGGCACTTGGACTGTCAAGGTTACCTAGCGGGAACTTGGACTATCTAGGTTAACGAACGGACACTTGGACTATGTAGGTAACCTAGCAGGAACTTGGACTGTCTAGGTTAGCGAACGGGCACTTGGACTATGTAGGTTAGCTAACAGGCACTTTGACTATCTAGGTTACCTAGCAGGCACTTGGACTATGTAGGTTACCTAGCGGACACTTGGACGATCTAGGATAACTAGCGCGCACTTGGACTATCTAGGTTAACTAGCGTGCCCTTGGACTATCTAGGTTAACTAGCATGCACTTGGACTATATTAGTTAACCAGCGGGCACATGGACTATGTAGGTTACCTAGCGAGCACTTGGACTATCTAGGTTACCTAGCGGTCTCTTGGACTATGTAGGTTACCAGCGGGCACTTGGTCTATCTAGGTTAATGAACGTGCACTTGGACTATGTAGGTAACCTAGCGGGCACTTGGACTGTCTAGGTTACCTAGCGGGCACTTGGACTATCTAGGTTAACGAACGGGCACTTGGACTATGTAGGTTAACTAGCGGACACTTGGACTCTCTAGGTTAGCTTTCGGGCAATTGGACTATCAAGGTTACCTAACGGGCACTTGGACTATGTAGGTTACCTAGCGGTCACTTGGACTATCTAGGTTACCTAGCAGGCATTTTGACTATCTAGGTTAACTAACGGGCACTTGGACTATGTAGGTTGCCTAGCGAGCACTTGGACTATGTAGGTTCCCTAGCGGGCGCTTGGACTATGTAGGTTCCCTAGCGGGTACTTGGTCTGTCTAGGCTAACTAGCGGGCAATTGGACTGTCTAGGTTACCTAGTGGGCACTTGGACTATGTAGTTTACCTAGCAGGCACTTTGACTATGTAGGTTAACTAGCGGGCACTTGGACTATCTAGGTTACCTAGCGGGCACTTGGACTATGTACGTTCCCTAGCGGGCACTTGGGTATCTACGTTACATAGCGGGCACTTGGTCTATGTAGGTTAACTAGCAGGCCCTTGGAATATGTAAGTTAACTAGAGGGCACTTGGACGATCCTAGTTAACTAGCGGGCCCTTGGACTATCTAGGTTAACTAGCGGGCACTTGGACTATCTAGGTTAACTAGCGGGCACTTGTAGTATGTAGGTTCCCTAGCGGGCATTTGGACTATATTGGTTACCTGGCGGGCACTTGGATTATGTAGGTTACCTAGCGGGCACGTGGACTATGTAGGTTAACTAGCGGGCACTTGGATTATCTAGGTTAACTAACAGGCACTTGGACTATGTATGTTCCAGAGCGGGCAATTGGACCATGTAGGATCCCTAGCGGGCACATGGACTATCTAGGTTCCCTAAAGGGCAGTTGAACTATGTAGGTTAACTAGCGGACAATTGGACGATCTAGGTTACCTAGCGGGCACTAGGACTATCTAGGTTAACTAGCGGGCACTTGGACTATCTAGGTTGCCTAGCGGGCCCTTTGATTATGTACGTTCCCTAGCGGGCACTTGGGCTATCTACGTTACCTAGCGGGCACTTGGACTATGTAGGTTAACGAACGGCCACTTGGACAATGTAGGTAACCTAATGGTCACTTGGACTGTCTAGGTTACCTAGCGGGCACTTGTACTATGTAGGTTAACTAGCGGGCTCTTGGTCTATGTAGGTTAACTAGCAGGCCCTTGGACCATGTAAGTTAACTAGAGGGCACTTGGACGATCCTAGTAAACTAGCGGGCACTTGGACTATCTAGGTTAAGTAGCGGGCACTTGCACTATGTAGGTTATCTAGCGGGCACATGGACTATGTAGGTTACCTAGCGTGCACTTGGACTATCTAGGTTACCTAGCCCGCCCTTGGACTATGTAGGTTAACTATAAGGCACTTGGACAATCAAGGTTACCTAGCGGGCTCTTGGACTATGTAGGTTACCAGCGGGCACTTGGACTTTCTAGGTTAAGGAACGTGCACCTGGAATATGTAGGTAACCTAGCGGGCACTTGGACTGTCAAGGTTACCTAGCGGGAACTTGGACTATCTAGGTTAACGAACGGACACTTGGACTATGTAGGTAACCTAGCAGGAACTTGGACTGTCTAGGTTAGCGAACGGGCACTTGGACTATGTAGGTTAGCTAACAGGCACTTTGACTATCTAGGTTACCTAGCAGGCACTTGGACTATGTAGGTTACCTAGCGGACACTTGGACGATCTAGGATAACTAGCGCGCACTTGGACTATCTAGGTTAACTAGCGTGCCCTTGGACTATCTAGGTTAACTAGCATGCACTTGGACTATATTAGTTACCCAGCGGGCACATGGACTATGTAGGTTACCTAGCGAGCACTTGGACTATCTAGGTTACCTAGCGGTCTCTTGGACTATGTAGGTTACCAGCGGGCACTTGGTCTATCTAGGTTAATGAACGTGCACTTGGACTATGTAGGTAACCTAGCGGGCACTTGGACTGTCTAGGTTACCTAGCGGGCACTTGGACTATCTAGGTTAACGAACGGGCACTTGGACTATGTAGGTTAACTAGCGGACACTTGGACTCTCTAGGTTAGCTTTCGGGCAATTGGACTATCAAGGTTACCTAACGGGCACTTGGACTATGTAGGTTACCTAGCGGTCACTTGGACTATCTAGGTTACCTAGCAGGCATTTTGACTATCTAGGTTAACTAACGGGCACTTGGACTATGTAGGTTGCCTAGCGAGCACTTGGACTATGTAGGTTCCCTAGCGGGCGCTTGGACTATGTAGGTTCCCTAGCGGGTACTTGGTCTGTCTAGGCTAACTAGCGGGCAATTGGACTGTCTAGGTTACCTAGTGGGCACTTGGACTATGTAGTTTACCTAGCAGGCACTTTGACTATGTAGGTTAACTAGCGGGCACTTGGACTATCTAGGTTACCTAGCGGGCACTTGGACTATGTACGTTCCCTAGCGGGCACTTGGGTATCTACGTTACATAGCGGGCACTTGGTCTATGTAGGTTAACTAGCAGGCCCTTGGAATATGTAAGTTAACTAGAGGGCACTTGGACGATCCTAGTTAACTAGCGGGCCCTTGGACTATCTAGGTTAACTAGCGGGCACTTGGACTATCTAGGTTAACTAGCGGGCACTTGTAGTATGTAGGTTCCCTAGCGGGCATTTGGACTATATTGGTTACCTGGCGGGCACTTGGATTATGTAGGTTACCTAGCGGGCACGTGGACTATGTAGGTTAACTAGCGGGCACTTGGATTATCTAGGTTAACTAACAGGCACTTGGACTATGTATGTTCCAGAGCGGGCAATTGGACCATGTAGGATCCCTAGCGGGCACATGGACTATCTAGGTTCCCTAAAGGGCAGTTGAACTATGTAGGTTAACTAGCGGACAATTGGACGATCTAGGTTAACTAGCGGGTACTTGGACTATCTAGGTTAACTAGCGGTCCCTTGCACTACGTAGATTAACTAGCGGACACTTGCACTATGTAGGTTACCTAGCGGGCACTTGGACTATCTAGGTTAACTAGCAGGCCCTTGGACTATCTAGGTTACCTAGCAGGTACTTGGACTATGTAGGTTAACTAGCGGGCACTTGCACTCTCTAGGTTACCTAGCGGGCACTTGGACTATGTACCTTCCCTAGCGGGCACTTGGATTATCTATGTTAACAAGCGGGCACTTGGACTATGTAGGTTACCTAGCGGACACTTGCACTATGTAGGTTAACTAGAGGACACTTGGACAATCTAGGTTAACAAGTGGGCCCTTGGACTATGTAGGTTAACTAGCCGGCAATTGGACGATCTAGGTTAACTAGCGGGCACTTGGACGATCTAGCTTAACCAGCGGGCACTTGGACTATCAAAGTTAACAAGTGAGCCCTTGGACTATGTAGGGTAACTAGTGGGACCTTGGACTATCTAGGTTACCTAGATAGAACTTGGACTATCTAGCTTCCCTAGTGGGCACTTGCACTATGTAAGTTCCCTATCGGGTACTTGGACTATATAGGTTTCTATCAGGCATTTGGACTATGTAGTTTAACTAGCGGGCACTTGGACATCTAGGTTACCTAGCGGGCACTTGGACTATCTGGGTTACCTAGCGGGCACTTGGACTATGTACGTCCCCTAGTGGGCACTTGGACTATCTAGGTTAACTAACGGGCACTAGGACAATCTAGGTTAACTAGCGGGCACTTGAACTCTCTACGTTACCTAGCGGGTACTTGGACTATCTAGGTTAACTAGCGGGCACTTGGATTGTCTAGGTTAGCTAGCGGGCACTTGAACTATGTAGGTTAACTAGTGGGCCCTTAGACTATCTAGGTTAGCTAACGGGCACATGGACTATGTAGGTTAATTAGTGGGTACTTGGATTATGTAGGTTCCCTAGCGGGCATTTGGACTATATAGATTACCTAGCGGGCACTTGAACTATCTAGGTTACCTAGCGGTACTTGGATTATCTAGGTTAACTAGCGGGCATTTGGACTATCTAGGTTACCTAACGGGCCCTTGGACTATGTAGGTTCCCTAGCGGGCACGTGGAGTATGTGAGTTCCCTATCGGGCACTTGGACTATGTACGTTACTAGCGGGCATTTGGACTATGTAGGTTACCTAACGGGCACTTGGCCTGTGCAGGTTCCCTATCGGGCACTTGGACAATGTAGGTGACCTCGCCGGCACTTGGACTATGTATGTCCCCTAGAGGGCACTTGGACTATCTGGGTTAACTAAAGGGCACTAGGACTATCTAATTTAACTAGCGGGTACTTGGTCTATGTAGGTCAACTAGCGGGCCCTTGGACTATCTAGGTTAGCTAATGGGTACTTGGTCTGTCTAGGTTAACTAGCGGGCACTTGGACTGTCTAGGTTACCTAGCGGGCACTTGGACTGTCTCGGTTACCTAGTGGGCACTTGGACTATATAGGTTCCCTAGAAGGCACTAGGACTATGTAGGTTACCTATCGGGCACTTTGACTATGTAGGTTAACTAGCTGGCACTTGGACTATCCAGGTTACGATGTGGGCACTTGGACTATCTAGGTTAACGAACGGACACTTGCACTATGTAGGTAACCTAGCGGGCACTTGGACTCTGTAGGTTACCTAGCGGGCACTTGGACTATCTAGGTTAAGGAACGGGCACTTGGACTATGTATGTTAGCTAACAGGCACTTTGACTATGTAGGTTAACTAACGGGCGCTTGGACTATGTAGGTTCCCTAGCGTGTACCTGGACTGTCTAGGTTGACTAGCAGGCACTTTGACTGTCTAGATTACCTAGTGGGCACTTGGACTATGTAGTTTACCTAGCAGGCACTTGGACTATGTAGGTTAACTAGCAGGCACTTGGACTATCTAGGTTACCTATCGGGCACTTGGACTATGTCCGTTCCCTAGCGGGCACTTGGGCTATCTACATTACCTAGCGGGCCCTTGGACTACGTAGGTTAACGAACGGGCACTTGGACTATGTAGGTAACCTAGTGGTCACTTGGACTGTCTAGGTTACCTAGCGGGCACTTGGACTATGTAAGTTAACTAGCGGGCCCTTGGTCTTTGTAGGTTAACTAGCAGGCCCGTTGACTATGTAAGTTAACTAGAGGGCACTTGGACGATCCTGGTTAATTAGCGGGCTCTTGGACTATCTAGGTTAACTAGCGGGCACTTGGACTATCTAGGTTACCTAACGGGCACTTGGACTATGTAGGTTCCCTAGCGGGCACTTGGAGTATGTGAGTTCCCGATCGGGCACTTGGATTATGTAAGTTACTAGTGGGCATTTGGACTATGTAGGTTACCTAACGGGCACTTGGCCTATGTAGGTTCTTTATAGGTCACTTGGACAATGTAGGTGACCTCGCCGGCACTTGGACTATATAGGTTAACAAGCGGGCCTGTGGACCATCTA
The DNA here is from genome assembly GCF_050624435.1 of Tenrec ecaudatus. Classification (NCBI taxonomy): domain Eukaryota; kingdom Metazoa; phylum Chordata; class Mammalia; order Afrosoricida; family Tenrecidae; genus Tenrec; species Tenrec ecaudatus. Next base: position 1,529,558 of record NW_027459449.1, on the reverse strand, counting down.
GGTTACCTAGCGGGCACTTGGACTATCTAGGTTACTTAGCGGGCACTTGAACTATGTACGTTCCCTAACGGGCACTTGGAGTATGTAGGTTCCCTAGCGGGCACTTGGACTATGTAGGTTCCTCAGCGGGCACTTGGACTATGTAGGTTCCCTATCGGGTACTTGGAATATGTAGGTTAACTAGCGGGTACTTGGATGATGCAAGTTCCCTAGCCAGCACTAGGACTATTGGTTCCCTAACGGGCACTTGGACTATGTAGGTTCCATAGCGGGCACTTGGACTTTGTAGGTTCTTTATCGGGCACTTGGACTATATAGGTTTCTATCGGGGGCTTGGACTATGTAGGTTAACTAGCAGGCACGTGGACTATCAAGGTTACCTAGCGGGCACTTTGTCTATATACATACCCTAGCGGGCACTAGGACTATGTATGTCCCCTAGAGGGCACTTGGACTATCTGGGTTAACTAAAGGGCACTAGGACTATCTAGGTTACCTAACGGGCACTTGGACTATCTAGGTTACCTAACGGGCACTTGGACTATGTAGGTTCCCTAGCGGGCACTTGGAGTATGTGAGTTCCCGATCGGGCACTTGGACTATGTAAGTTACTAGTGGGCATTTGGACTATGTAGGTTACCTAACGGGCACTTGGCCTATGTAGGTTCTTTATAGGTCACTTGGACAATGTAGGTGACCTCGCCGGCACTTGGACTATATAGGTTAACAAGCGGGCCTGTGGACCATCTAGGTTACCTAGCGGGCACTTGGACTATCTAGGTTACTTAGCGGGCACTTGAACTATATACGTTCCCTAACGGGCACTTGGAGTATGTAGGTTCCCTAGCGGGCACTTGGACTATGTAGGTTCCTCAGCGGGCACTTGGACTATGTAGGTTCCCTATCGGGTACTTGGAATATGTAGGTTAACTAGCGGGTACTTGGATGATGCAAGTTCCCTAGCCAGCACTAGGACTATTGGTTCCCTAACGGGCACTTGGACTATGTAGGTTCCATAGCGGGCACTTGGACTTTGTAGGTTCTTTATCGGGCACTTGGACTATATAGGTTTCTATATGGGGCTTGGACTATGTAGGTTAACTAGCAGGCACGTGGACTATCAAGGTTACCTAGCGGGCACTTTGTCTATATACATACCCTAGCGGGCACTAGGACTATGTATGTCCCCTAGAGGGCACTTGGACTATCTGGGTTAACTAAAGGGCACTAGGACTATCTAAATTAACTAGCGGGTACTTGGTCTATGTAGGTAAACTAGCGGGCCCTTGGACTATCTAGGGTAGCTAACGGGCACGTGGTCTTTCTAGGTTAACTAGCAGCACTTGGACTATGTAGGTTAACTAGCGGGCACTTGGACTGTCTAGGTTTACTAGCGGGCACTTGGACTATATAGGTTCTCTAGAAGGCACTTGGACTATGTAGGTTACCTATCGGGCACTTTGACTATGTAGGTTAACTAGCTGGCACTTGGACTATCCAGGTTACGAGGCGGGCACTTGGACTATCTAGGTTAACGAACGGACACTTGGACTATGTAGGTAACCTAGCGGGAACTTGGACTGTCTAGGTTACCTAGCGGGCACTTGGACTATCTAGGTTAACGAACGGGCACTTGGACTATCTAGGTTAACTAGCAGGCCCTTTGACTATGTAAGTTAACTAGAGGGCACTTGGACGATCCTGGTTAATTAGCGGGCACTTGGACTATCTAGGTTAACTAGCGGGCACTTGGATTATCTAGGTTACCTAACGGGCACTTGGATATGTAGGTTCCCTAGCGGGCACTTGGAGTATGTGAGTTCCCTATCGGGGACTTGGACTATGTAGGTTACTAGCGGGCATTTGGACTATGTATGTTACCTAATGGTCACTTGGCCTATATAGTTTCCCTATCGGGCACTTGGACAATGTAGGTGACCTCGCCGGCACTTGGACTATATAGGTTAACAAGCGGGCCTCTGGACCATCTAGGTTTCCTAGCGGGCACTTGGCCTATCTAGGTTACTTAGCGGGCACTTGAACTATGTACGTTCCCTAACGGGCACTTGGAGTATGTTGGTTCCCTAGCGGGCACTTGGACTATGTAGGTTCCTCAGCGGGCACATGGACTATGTAGGTTCCCTATCGGGCACTTGTACTATGTAGGTTAACTAGCGGGCCCTTGGACTATCTAGGTTACCTAGCGGGCACTTGGATGATGCAAGTTCCCTAGTCAGCACTAAGACTATTGGTTCCCTAACGGGCACTTGGACTATGTAGGTTCCATAGCGGGCACTTGGACTTTGTAGGTTCTTTATCGGGCACTTGGACTATATAGGTTTCTATCGGGCACTTGGACTATGTAGGTTATCTAGCGGGCACATGGACTATCAAGGTTACCTAGCGGGCACTTGGTCTATGTACATACCCTAGCGGGCACTAGGACTATGTATGTCCCCTAGAGGGCACTTGGACTATCTGGGTTAACTAAAGGGCACTAGGACTATCTAGTTTAACTAGCGGGTACTTGGTCTATGCAGGTCAACTAGCGGGCCCTTGGACTATCTAGGTTAGCTAACGGGCACTTGGACTGTCTAGGTTACCTAGTGGGCAATTGGATTATCTAGGTTAACGAACGGGCACTTGGACTATGTAGGTTACCTAGCGGGCACTTGAACTATGTAGGTTAACTAGAAGGCACTTGGACTATCAAGGTTACCTAGCCGGCTCTTGAACTATGTAGGTTACCAGGGGGCACTTGGACTATCTAGGTTAACGAAGGTGCACTTGGACTACGTAGGTAAACTTGCGGGCACTTGGACTGTCTAGGTAACCTAGCGGGCACATGGACTATCTAGGTTAACGAAAGGGCACTTGGACTATGTAGGTTATCTAGCGGACACTTTGACTATCTAGGTTAGCTAACGGGCAATTGGACTATCAAGGTTACCTAACGGGCACTTGGACTATGTAGGTTACCTAGCGGGCACTTGGACTATCTTGGTTACCTAGCAGGCACTTTGACTATCTAGGTTAACTAACGGGCACTTGGACTATGTAGGTTGCCTAGCGAGCATTTGGACTATGTAGGTTCCCTAGCGGGCGCTTGGACTATGTAGGTTCCCTAGCGGGTACGTGGACTCTCTAGGTTAACTAGCGGGCAATTGGACTGTCTATGTTACCTAGTGGGCACTTGGACTATGTAGTTTACCTAGCAGGCACTTGGACTATGTAGGTTAACTAGCGGGCACTTGGACTATCTAGGTTACCTAGCGGGCCCTTGGACTATGTACGTTCCCTAGCGGGCACTTGGGCTATCTACGTTACCTAGCGGGCACTTGGACTACGTAGGTTAACGAACGGGCACTTGGACAATGTAGGTAACCTAATGGTCACTTGGACTGTCTAGGTTACCTAGCGGGTCTTGGACTATGAAGGTTAACTAGCGGGCTCTTGGTCTATGTAGGTTAACTAGCAGGCCCTTGGACTATGTAAGTTAACTAGAGGGCACTTGGACGATCCTAGTTAACTAGCGGGCACTTGGACTATCTAGGTTAACTAGCGGGCACTTGGACTATCTAGGTTAACTAGCGGGCCCTTGGACTATGTTAGTTACCTAGCGGACACTTGGAATATCTAGGTTAACTAGCGGGCACTTGGACTATCTAGGTTAACTAGCGGGCCCTTGGACTATCTATGTTTACTAGCGGGCACTTGTACTATCTAGGTTAACTAGCGGGCACTTGCACTATGTAGGTTACCTAGCGGGCACATGGACTATGTAGGTTACCTAGCGGCACTTGTCTATCTAGGTTACCTAGACTGCACTTGGACCAAGTAGGTTAACTATAAGGCACTTGGACTATCAAGGTTACCTAGCGGGCTCTTGGACTATGTACGTTACCAGCGGGCACTTGGACGGTCTAGGTTAACGAACGTGCACCTGGACTATGTAGGTATCCTAGTGGGCACTTGGACTGTCTAGGTTACCTAGCGGGCACTTGGACTATCTAGGTTAACGAACGGGCACTTGGACTATGTATGTTAGCTAACAGGCACTTTGACTATCTAGGGTAACTAACGGGCGCTTGGACTATGTAGGTTCCCTAGCGTGTACCTGGACTGTCTAGGTTGACTAGCAGGCACTTGGACTGTCTAGATTACATAGTGGGCACTTGGACTATGTAGTTTAACTAGCAGGCACTTGGACTATGTAGGTTAACTAGCGGGCACATGGACTATCTAGGTTACCTACCGGGCACTTGGACTATGTACGTTCCCAGCGGGCACTTGGGCTATCTACATTACCTAGCGGGCCCTTGGACTACGTAGGTTAACGAACGGGCACTTGGACTATGTATGTAACCTAGTGGTCACTTGGACTGTCTAGCTTACCTAGCGGGCACTTGGACTATGTAAGTTAACTAGCGGGCTCTTGGTCTATGTAGGTTAACTAGCAGGCCCTTTGACTATGTAAGTTAACCAGAGGGCACTTGGACGATCCTGGTTAATTAGAGGGCACTTGGACTATCTATGTTAACTAGCGGGCACTTGGTCTATCTAGGTTACCTAACGGGCACTTGGACTATGTAGGTTCCCTAGCGGGCACTTGGAGTATGTGAGTTCCCTATCGGGCACTTGGACTATGTAAGTTACTAGCGGGCATTTGGACTATGTAGGTTACCTAACGGGCACTTGGCCTATGTAGGTTCCCTATCGGTCACTTGGACAATGTAGGTGACCTCGCGGGCACTTGGACTATATAGGTTAACAAGCGGGCCTGTGGACCATCTAGGTTACCTAGCGGGCACTTGGACTATCTAGGTGACTTAGCGGGCACTTGGACTATGTACGTTCCCTAACCGGCACTTGGAGTATGTTGGTTCCCTAGCGGGCACTTGGACTATGTAGGTTCCTCAGCGGGCACATGGACTATGTAGGTTCCCTATCGGGCACTTGGACTATGTAGGTTAACTAGCGGGCCCTTGGACTATCTAGGTTACCTAGTGGGCACTTGGATGATGCAAGTTCCCTAGCCAGCACTAAGACTATTGGTTCCCTAACGGGCACTTGGGCTATGTAGATTCCATAGCGGGCACTTGGACTTTGTAGGTTCTTTATCGGGCACTTGGACTATATAGCTTTCTATCGGGCACTTGGACTATGTAGGTTAACTAGCGGGCATGTGGACTATCAAGGTTACCTAGCGGGCACTTGGTCTATGTACATACCCTAGCGGACACTAACACTATGTATGTCCCCTAGAGGGCACTTGGACTATCTGGGTTAACTAAAGGGCCCTAGGACTATCTAGTTTAACTAGCGGGTACTTGGTCTATGTAGGTCAACTAGCGGGCCCTTGGACTATCTAGGTTAGCTAACGGGCACTTGGACTGTCTAGGTTACCTAGCGGGCACTTGGATTATATAGGTTAACGAACGGGCACTTGGACTATGTAGGTTACCTAGCGGGCACTTGGCCAATGTAGGTTAACTAGAAGCACTTGGACTATCAAGGTTACCTAGCCGGCTCTTGGACTATGTAGGTTACCAGGGGGCACTTGGACTATCTAGGTTAACGAACGTGCACTTGGACTATGTAGGTAACCTAGCGGGCACTTGGACAGTCTAGGTAACCTAGCGGGCACTTGGACTATCTAGGTAAACGAACGGGCACTTGGACTATGTAGGTTAACTAGCGGACACTTTGACTATCTAGGTTAGCTAACGGGCAATTGGACTATCAAGGTTACCTAACGGGCACTTGGACTATGTAGGTTACCTAGCGGGCACTTGGACTATCTTGGTTACCTAGCAGGCACTTTGACTATCTAGGTTAACTAATGGGCACTTGGACTATGTAGGTTGCCTAGCGAGCATTTGGACTATGTAGGTTCCCTAGCGGGCGCTTGGACTATGTAGGTTCCCTAGCGGGTACTTGGACTGTCTAGGTTAACTAGCGGGCAATTGGACTGTCTAGGTTACCTAGTGGGCACTTGGACTATGTAGTTTACCTAGCAGGCATTGGACTATGTAGGTTAACTAGCGGGCACTTGGACTATCTAGGTTACCTAGCAGGCCCTTGGACTATGTACGTTCCCTAGCGGGCCCTTGGGCTATCTACGTTACCTAGCGGGCACTTGGACTACGTAGGTTAACGAACGGGCACTTGGACAATGTAGGTAACCTAATGGTCACTTGGACTGTCTAGGTTACCTAGCGGGCACTTGGACTATGAAGGTTAACTAGCGGGCTCTTGGTCTATGTAGGTTAACTAGCAGGCCCTTGGACTATGTAAGTTAGCTAGAGGGCACTTGGACGATCCTAGTTAACTAGCGGGCACTTGGACTATCGAGGTTAACTAGCGGGCACTTGGACTATCAAGGTTAACTAGCGGGCACTTGGACTATGTAAGTTACCTAGCGGACACTTGGAATATCTAGGTTAACTAGCGGGCACTTGGACTATCTAGGTTAACTAGCGGGCCCTTGGACTATCTAGGTTTACTAGCGGGCACTTGTACTATCTAGGTTAACTAGCGGGCACTTGCACTATGTAGGTTACCTAGCGGGCACATGGACTATGTAGGTTACCTAGCGGGCACTTGGAGTATCTAGGTTACCTAGCACGCACTTGGAGTATGTAGGTTAACTATAAGGCACTTGGACTATCAAGGTTACCTAGCGGGCTCTTGGAATATGTAGGTTACCAGCGGGCACTTGGACGGTCTAGGTTAACGAACATGCACCTGGACTATGTAGGTAACCTAGCGGGCACTTGGACTGTCTAGGTTACCTAGCGGGCACTTGGATTATCTAGGTTAACGAACGGACACTTGGACTATGTAGGTAACCTAGCGGGAAGTTGGACTGTCTAGGTTACCTAGCGGGCACTTGAACTATCTAGGTTAACTAACGGGCACTTGGACTATCTAGGTTAACTAGCGGGCCCTTGATCTATGTAGGTTAACTAGCAGGCCCTTTGACTATGTAAGTTAACTAGAGGGTACTTGGACGATCCTGGTTAATTAGCGGGCACTTGGACTATCTAGGTTAACTAGCGGGCACATGGAATATCTAGGTTACCTAACGGGCACTTGGACTATGTAGGTTCCCTAGCGGGCACTTGGAGTATGTGAGTTCCCTATCGGGCACTTGGACTATGTAGGTTACTAGCGGGCATTTGGACTATGTAGGTTACCTAACGGGCACTTGGCCTATGTAGGTTCCCTATCGGGCACTTGGACAATGTAGGTGACCTCGCCGGCTCTTGGACTATATAGGTTAACAAGCGGGCCTCTGGACCATATAGGTTTCCTAGCGGGCACTTGGACTATCTAGGTTACTTAGCGGGCACTTGAACTATGTACGTTCCCTAACGGGCACTTGGAGTATGTTGGTTCCCTAGCGGGCACTTGGACTATGTAGGTTCCTCAGCGGGCACTTGGACTATGTAGGTTCCCTATCGGGCACTTGGACTATGTAGGTTAACTAGCGGGCAATTGGACTGTCTAGGTTTCCTAGCGGGCACTTGGACTATATAGGTTCCCTAGAAGGCACTTGGACTATGTAGGTTACCTATCGGGCACTTTGACTATGTAGCTTAACTAGCTGGCACTTGGACTATCCAGGTTACGAGGCGGGCACTTGGACTATCTAGGTTAACGAACGGACACTTGCACTATGTAGGTAACCTAGTGGGCACTTGGACTCTCTAGGTTACCTAGCGGGCACTTGGACTATCTAGGTTAACGAACGGGCACTTGGATTATGTATGTTAGCTAACAGGCACTTTGACTATCTAGGTTAACTAACGGGCGCTTGGACTATGTAGATCCCTAGCGTGTACCTGGACTGTCTAGGTTGACTAGCAGGCACTTGGACTGTCTAGATTACCTAGTGGGCACTTGGACTAACTAGGTTACCTACCGGGCACTTGGACTATGTACGTTCCCTAGCGGGCACTTGGGCTATCTACATTACCTAGCGGGCCCTTGGACTACGTAGGTTAACGAACGGGCACTTGGACTATGTAGGTAACCTAGTGGTCACTTGGATTGTCTAGGTTACCTAGCAGGCACTTGGACTATGAAGGTTAACTAGCGGGCTCTTGGTCTATGTAGGTTAACTAGCAGGCCCTTTGACTATGTAAGTTAACTAGAGGGCACTTGGACGATCCTGGTTAATTAGCGGGCACTTAAACTATCTAGGTTAACTAGCGGGCACTTGGACTATCTAGGTTACCTAACGGGCACTTGGACTATGTAGGTTCCCTAGCGGGCACTTGGAGCATGTGAGTTCCCTATCGGGCATTTGGACTATGTAAGTTACTAGCGGGCATTTGGACTATGTAGGTTACCTAACGGGCACTTGGCCTATGTAGGTTCCCTATCGGTCACTTGGACAATGTAGGTGACCTCGCCGGCACTTGGATTATATAGGTTAACAAGCGGTTCTGTGGACCATCTAGGTTACCTAGCGGGCACTTGGACTATCTAGGTTACTTAGCGGGCTCTTGAACTATGTACGTTCCCTAACGGGCACTTGGAGTATGTAGGTTCCCTAGCGGGCACTTGGACTATGTAGGTTCCTCAGCGGGCACTTGGACTATGTAGGTTCCCTATCGGGCACGTGGACTATGTAGGTTAACTAGCGGGCCCTTGGACTATCTAGGTTACCTAGCGGGCACTTGGATGATGCAAGTTCCCTAGCCAGCACTAAGACTATTGGTTCCCTAACGGGCACTTGGACTATGTAGGTTCCATAGCGGGCACTTGGACTTTGTAGGTTCTTTATCGGGCACTTGGACTATATAGGTTTCTATCGGGCACTTGGACTATGTAGGTTAACTAGCGGGCACGTGGACTATCAAGGTTACCTAGCGGGCACTTGGTCTATGTACATACCCTAGCGGGTACTAGGACTATGTATGTCCCCTAGAGGCACTTGGACTATCTGGGTTAACTAAAGGGCACTAGGACTATCTAATTTAACTAGCGGGTACTTGGTCTATGTAGGTCAACTAGCGGGCCCTTGGACATCTAGGTTAGCTAACGGGCACTTGGTCTGTCTAGGTTAACTAGCGGGCACTTGGACTATGTAGGTTAACTAGCTGGCACTTGGACTGTCTAGGTTACCTAGCGGGCACTTTGACTATATAGGTTCCCTAGAAGGCACTTGGACTATGTAGGTTACCTATCGGGCACTTTGACTATGTAGGTTAACTAGCTGGCACTTGGACTATCCAGGTTACGAGGCGGGCACTTGGACTATCTAGGTTAACGAACGGACACTCGGACTATGTAGGTAACCTAGCGGGCACTTGGACTCTCTAGGTTACCTAGCGGGCACTTGGACTATCTAGGTTAACGAACGGGCACTTGGACTATGTATGTTAGCTAACAGGCACTTTGACTATCTAGGTTAACTAATGGGCGCTTGGAGTATGTAGGTTCCCTAGCGTGTACCTGGACTGTCTAGGTTGACTAGCAGGCAATTGAACTGTCTAGATTACCTAGTGGGCACTTGGACTATGTAGTTTACCTAGCAGGCACATGGACTATGTAGGTTAATTAGTGGGTACTTGGATTATGTAGGTTCCCTAGCGGGCATTTGGACTATATAGATTACCTAGCGGGCACTTGAACTATCTAGGTTACCTAGCGGGTACTTGGATTATCTAGGTTAACTAGCGGGCATTTGTACTATCTAGGTTACCTAACGGGCACTTGGACTATGTAGGTTCCCTAGCGGGCACTTGGAGTATGTGAGTTCCCTATCGGGCACTTGGACTATGTAGGTTACTAGCGTGCATTTGGACTATGTAGGTTACCTTACGGGCACTTGGCCTATGTAGGTTAACTAGCTGGCACTTGGACTATCCAGGTTACGAGGTGGGCACTTGGACTATCTAGGTTAACGAACGGACACTTGGACTATGTAGGTAACCTAGCGGGCACTTGGACTATCTAGGTTAACGAACGGGCACTTGGACTATGTATGTTAGCTAACAGGCACTTTGACTATCTAGGTTAACTAACGGGCGCTTGGACTATGTAGGTTCCCTAGTGTGTACCTGGACTGTCTAGGTTGACTAGTAGGCACTTGGACTGTCTAGATTACCTAGTGGGCACTTGGACTATGTAGTTTACCTAGCAGGCACTTGGACTATGTAGGTTAACTAGCGGGCACTTGGACTATCTAGGTTACCTACCGGGCACTTGGACTATGTACGTTCCCTAGCGGGCACTTGGGCTATCTACATTACCTAGCGGGCCCTTGGACTACGTAGGTTAACGAACGGGCACTTGGACTATGTAGGTAACCTAGTGGTCACTTGGACTGTCTAGGTTACCTAGCGGGCACTTGGACTATGTAAGTTAACTAGCGGGCCCTTGGTTTATGTAGGATAACTAGCAGGCCCTTTGACTATGTAAGTTAACTAGAGGGCACTTGGACGATCCTGGTTAATTAGCGGGCACTTGGACTATCTAGGTTAACTAGCGGGCACTTGGACTATCTAGGTTACCTAACGGGCACTTGGACTATGTAGGTTCCCTAGCGGGCACTTGGAGTATGTGAGTTCCCTATCGGGCACTTGGACTATGAAAGTTACTAGCGGGCATTTGGACTATGTAGGTTACCTAACGGGCACTTGGCCTATGTAGGTTCCCTATCGGTCACTTGGACAATGTAGGTGACCTCGCCGGCACTTGGACTATATAGGTTAACAAGCGGGTCTGTGGACTATCTAGGTTACCTAGCGGGCATTTGGACTATCTAGGTTACTTAGCGGGCTCTTGAACTATGTACGTTCCCTAACGGGCACTTGGAGTATGTAGGTTCCCTAGCGGGCACTTGGACTATGTAGGTTCCTCAGCGGGCACTTGGACTATGTAGGTTCCCTATCGGGCACTTGGACTATGTAGGTTAACTAGCGGGCCCTTGGACTATCTTGGTTACCTAGCGGGCACTTGGATGATGCAAGTTCCCTAGCCAGCACTAAGACTATTGGTTCCCTAACGGGCACTTGGGACTATGTAGGTTCCATAGCGGGCACTTGGACTTTGTAGGTTCTTTATCGGGCACTTGCACTATATAGGTTTCTATCGGGCACTTGGACTATGTAGGTTAACTAGCGGGCACGTGGACTATCAAGGTTACTTAGCGGGCACTTGGTCTATGTACATACCTTAGCGGACACTAGGACTATGTATGTCCCCTAGAGGGCAATTGGACTATCTGGGTTAACTAAAGGGCACTAGGACTATCTAATTTAACTAGCGGGTACTTGGTCTATGTAGGTCAACTAGCGGGCCCTTGGACATCTAGGTTAGCTAACGGGCACTTGGTCTTCTAGGTTACCTAGCGGGCACTTGGACTATATAGGTTCCCTAGACGGCACTTGGACTATGTAGGTTACCTATCGGGCACTTTGACTATGTAGGTTAACTAGCTGGCACTTGGACTGTCTAGGTTACCTAGCGGGCACTTGGACTATATAGGTTCCCTAAAAGGCACTTGGACTATGTAGGTTACCTATCGGGCACTTTGACTATGTAGGTTAACTAGCTGGCACTTGGACTATCCAGGTTACGAGGCGGGAACTTGGACTATCTAGGTTAACGAACGGACACTCGGACTATGTAGGTAACCTAGCGGGCACTTGGACTCTCTAGGTTACCTAGCGGGCACTTGGACTATCTAGGTTAACGAACGGGCACTTGGACTATGTATGTTAGCTAACAGGCACTTTGACTATCTAGGTTACTTAACGGGCGCTTGGACTATGTAGGTTCCCTAGCGTGTACCTGGACTGTCTAGGTTGACTTGCAGGCAATTGGACTGTCTAGATTACCTAGTGGGCACTTGGACTATGTAGTTTACCTAGCAGGCACATGGACTATGTAGGTTAATTAGTGGGTACTTGGATTATGTAGGTTCCCTAGCGGGCATTTGGACTATATAGATTACCTAGCGGGCACTTGAACTATCTAGGTTACCTAGCGGGTACTTGGATTATCTAGGTTAACTAGCGGGCATTTGTACTATCTAGGTTAC